>NW_019242723.1:8950-27937 GCF_002742605.1 Olea europaea var. sylvestris | reverse complement strand
CATTGCATATTCAGGGGCCATGTATCCATTGAAACAATATCATGAAAAAATATTGAAATTACTTTTTAAGTTATTGCATTAATCATTCAAAGCTAAAGGAAAACTCATGGCAGAAATAAATGATTACTAGCAACTCAAATCGACCAAAGGCAATATATACTTACTATGTTCCTACCACTCTTACAGTGCTGGCATGATCTTGGTTGCCTCCAAAAATTCTTGCCATGCCAAAGTCTGAAATCTTTGGGTTCCAATCATTATCCAGCAATATGTTACTTGGCTTCAGATCTCTATGAACTATCCGCAATCTAGAATCTCTGTGAAGATAAAGAAGGCCTCGGCCAATACCTTCAATAATGCTGAAACGTAGTCTCCAATCTAAGATATCTTGTGATGGATCTACAAAGAAAACACCCAGAGGAAAAGAATGCATTATCTATAAATTCTGAACCCCATTTCAACAAAAATCTGTGTAGGCTGTGTTGTAATCGTATTAATTTTAAAATTTCAGAAGGGATGAATCTTGCACTGACCAAATAGATGTGCATCCAAGCTTTTATTAGGCATGTATTCATAGACTAGCATCTTCTCTCCCCTCTCAACACTGCATCCCAGCAGTCTAACGAGGTTCCGGTGTTTGAGTTTGGAAATCAACGTCACTTCATTCATAAATTCTTTCATCCCTTGTGTAGATACTTTTGATAGCCTCTTGATTGCAATTTCTCTACCATTTGCCAATTGTCCCTAAATAGAAGCAACAATTTCAGCACTTCTAAATTCCATGAACCGTGATACTTGAGATGGATAAGGAAGAAAAATAACCCTGTAAACTGGACCAAAACCGCCCTTTCCAAGCTTGTTAGCATCGTGGAAATTGTCCGTCGCATTTGCAAGCATCTCAAATTTAAATAATGGTAACTCTTCGATGCCAGCATTGCTTATATCTTCTTCATGAGAAACATCAACTGAATCAGATGGGCGTACAACCCCATGTTCTGATATCATCGTGTTGCCTGATTCAGAAGAAAAGTTATTTAGTGCTAGCTGCATATATATGCCTTGTTGAGTGAAATTTCTAAACATTACCTCTTGGTTTAGTCATGAATTTCCAGGAAAAGAATATGATAATGGATATGGAAATCAAACCAACGATAACCATAATTATTAGGACTAACTTAAAGTCTTTCTTATGACCTGCAACAAAAGAACAACCATCATATTGAAGAAGAAAAACTTAGTTGTTCTTAGCTGTAAAATAACAAACAATAACCTCATAGGGACAACAAGAAGAGCACAAAATTTATGCAACAATTACCAAATTCCGAATTTGCCAGTCGAATGAAAAGATCTGAGCCTGCAGAGTCTTTTTGAATGTTAATTAAGCTTCCAGTCCAGAACAGACAGCCAATACCAGTGTCATGAGCATAGGCTATGCAGGAACAATTCTTCATGCATAGACCTTCACATTCAGATTCCTGACCGGGCTGCCGATCTCCATAATCTGGAACTTTCATCGTTTCTAGCTTCAAAAACCTATCTTCTTTGCTCCCGCTATTGGAGCCATTGTTTGTTTCACACTGCAAATCTATCCTCCTCACGCATCCACTTGTCCAGTTCTCTGCTTTCCATTCCCCATCGTCCTGCGGATAAAACCCTCTCAAACAGGTACAAATAGGCGAGTTTTGTGAGTTGCAGATCCCAAACGGTCCACATGTGCCATTACCACAAGAAGTAGTAGCCTTCTCAACTACGGTAATACTGCGACTTATTTTCATTGCTGTCAAGAATGACCCCGAAGGTTGCTTAAAACTTTCCCATAATTTACGTCCACTAGAAGATTCTATCAAAACAAGATTTCCAGAATCCAATAGCTGGGCAGTCGTATTCATCTTAGTATTTTTAACATTTGACGACCAAAGAATTTCCTTGTCCCTATACATAACCACAATATTCCCATCTTTATATATCTTCACAGTACCAGAAGAATCGTTCAAAGCTTTATCCCTATTTGCTATCCACACCACAGAAGGTTCAGAAACATTTTGGTTATACCAAATACCTAAATAACGCCTGGAGTTATTAAAAGGACTGAAAAATCCCAATTTGAAGTGCTTACCCTTCGACACTATAGTTTCAGGGTCTTTAATAACTAGATTTGCTGTAATGTTGTCCCTTGATGTGCAAAATCTTGAAGGGCAACAGTAAAGCACAACAAGGATGCATAGAACAAGAGAATTCAGACTCTTACCCGTGATCATGATCAAGCCTCTTGCTCTGATGAATCGATTTCTGATTCCCAAGAACAGACAAATTCTCCACTATTCAGTTTTGTGGGTCTAGTAGAATTAGATCATTCTCGACGAAAATTGGCAGTGTTTCTGTACAGAAATTCAAAGGGTGCAAGTTTGAGCTAAATCATGAGCCACAAGCCATCAAAGAAGAATGAACCAGCCTGCAGATTTAGACAAGTCTTTTCATTTCTTCTATTTTCCTTATCGTACTTATGTCTTCTTCTGGGGTGGGCGTGGTGGAGCGGAAACAAAATGGAAAAAGTCATAGCCTCTAAGCCATAGGATTCTGGGTCTTGATTGACACAATGCTCCGTTTGCCCCCATTAAATTTCATTACATTAAATTATATTTTTCTCTTTTATTTTCAACCACATAATCTTCCATAAAATAATATTACACATAAATCGAAAATTTTTCCTTCTTTTTCAATTACTCATTTTTCAAACAAATACTATTCCGCTCCTTTTCATTTCTAGAAAATAGGGGTCAAACGAGGGCAATATCAATTGACATTTCCTAAATATAGGGATCTCAAACGAGTCGAGCGGCTCGTCAGCTCGACCGCTTGGCTAGTCAAAATTAGGCTCGTGGGCGACTCGAGCTCGTCAGCAGAGAGCTCAATCCTACAAGCCGAGCCTGCTCGGCTCATGGGTCGTGTGCCCACGAGTCATTTTGACGAGCCCACGAGCCCGTAAAAAAATATGAAATTTTTTTTAAAAAAATGTTCAAAATGTGCAAATTTACACAAAAATAAATAAATAAATTACGGGCTCGTGGGCCGAGCCAAACTTGAACTCGGCTCATCTTTCACGAGCCACGAGCTTAGCTCGCTACGAGCCTGAACCAAGCGCGTGAGGTCGGCCCATTATCATCCCTACGTAAATACTTGACAATTTATCATCAAAATAACCTCCTTAGAGTAGTAGGTGTAATCAAATTTCCTGTATCGTTTTCTTACAGCAAGTTGTCTCTTAGTACCTAAATAAAAAAATGATTTTTCTTTAGCTTTTTCAAAGAGATCATTTCCCTATCTTACTTGCGTATAAATGGATAAGAAACGGCTTGATGAATTCTGTATTAAAACTTTTTGGCTGGTTGGCCCTTGTTGGGGAGGACAACGTTTAGAACGCGAATCTGTGGGTCGAGTTCAGTTTCAGCAGATCGTTAGCGTTGAAAGTTTACTATCAACAGCCAACGTCCGTGATAGTGAGATTTTTATTAATATTTAATTAAATAATATTCAAAAAATCATGCGGATTAGAGCTAGATACACCACTAAAACTAGAATTAGATACAAACTTTTATTTTGAATAAAAAAATCGTTCCATAATCTGCAAAATATCCTAATTTATTTTTCAATTAAATAGGTAATATATATTAACAAAATGTCAATATTCAATTTACAACTAAAGTTAATTAAGCAAGCATTATTATATTAATAAAATTGAAATTATAATTATGCACTTGGTGTGATTTCACTTTTTCACAATCGATTTTTGTGTACGAAAAGTGGAACCTTTTATTAATTAAATAAGTTTTGTTGAAAGATTTTTTATAACACTAAGGCCAATTTTCCTACAAGTTCATCCATCATTAATTAACCAAACTCGCAAATCAATTGTATAGAGGGAAAAAAAAAAGGAAAAAAAAATCAAGAAGAGAGACAAAGCACCAGTTAAAATGTTTCTACTTCCGTTAAACCAGTAAAATTGAACATATATTATTTTATTATGTGCTAAAAATCAATAAATTCTATTATGGTAAAGTGATCAATATATTTAAGAAAGATACTAGTATCGAATCACCTTCTTTGCAAAATCGAGGTTCCAAGAAATTATTAAAATTTAATAGACAGTAAAGACTTTAACTTTTACGTTTGCTAAAGAGATTACAAAAGTAGAAGAAAAATAGATGCTTTTACCTATAAAAAAATCAGCGGGGCCTACCTTTTTCTTCGAAATTGTGAAATGAGACAGCTACGTGTAATATATTTATAGAACAGAACTTTTTATATTAAAAGACTAAACTTTTTGGTAAATTGACTGTGCAAATGCTTGAATATTGATTCAAAATGTACCTAAGAAGCAACAAACAAATAGATATTCTCTGTAGACAGCTGCAAGGTGCTTCACGACAATCCGCGTGTATGTAAAATAGACTTTCTGATTGACCATATCTATTAAAACTTTAAGGATTTCCTAGCCATTTGTTGGCGATTCAAATGTCAAGTTCACATTGTCATAATTCAAATCAGGAGTTGGTAACTTCATGAATGTAAAGTCATTTCCAATTCTGCACCAAAATTTACGTCATTTTATACCAAAATTTACGTTAAATCTTGCATCGAATTAAAAATTATTTTCGATCATTACACCAAATGAACAATATTTAATTATTTTCTTCTCTTTTTTTTATTCTATATAATTTATATTTCTTGAAAAATAATTTATTTATTAATTTTACAAAAACATAAATTACTAAATAAATAATTAAGTTAAATTAACGAGGATATTAAATTCATTAATAAATATAAAAAAACCTAGTACAATTAGTAGAAATACTACATCAATGAAAATATTAAATCATACCATTAAGAAATAGTGCAGTGCATTTCGAATTTAGATATTATGATATTTTGAAATTGAAATATTATTGCAATATGAGTCTCTTTATCTTTGATTTGTCTATTTCGTTGTTGTAATATATTTCGTGTTAACTTTAAATAATCGTATTTGTTATATTTTAAATTTTTTTTGTATTCTTATTTTAATTAGTTCATTGATTATTATTTTTTACATTTAAAATTTATTTTAAATGCAAAAAAATAATAATAAAAATAATGAAAGTTATTGTATTAAAAAATATATAACACAAGTGACACAAACACCCTCCATCAATTACTTTGACAAATGGAAAAATTGGCAAGTATGACTTTGCACCATTTCGCACCAAAATGGTGCAAACTTTGGGGTCACATCGAAGAGCTTTTGCACCAAATTTTGATGAAATTTGGTGTTTTGTTACATCCATTGGAGATATCCTAACTTCCATCTTTTTCATCTCTTAGGAAATTAGGTCGAACACGCGACTGGCTGGACACAAAAACCAAACTAACCAATAATTTTAGGGGAACTTAGACCTACTGCCCAAAAAATAAGAGTATTAAACTAATCAGAATTAAAATTCGCGTATGAATTACGTCCAAGACATCAAAGTCCAAAGAAGCCCACAAATTGATTTTGACATTTTTATCTTCTTCTTTTTTTGTAGTTTTTTTTGTCAATTTGAGTATTTTATCATTATTTTGAATATTTGTCAAATTTTTAAATTTCTGTCACTTTTCGTTTAATAGTCTTTCTTTTCTTTTCTTTTCTTTTCTTTTTTTACAAGATTGTGAGTTAATTATTCCATAGAAATATTGGTTTAAAGAGATAAAACATATCACTCTTTTACATTATAGTTTTTTGCATTGATTTATCTTACATCCTTCAAAAAAGTGATTGCCACATAATCATTCCGGAGCTTTGTTGGATGAGGCGTAACAATTTCAACAATAAAATAAGGGTATTAAATTAGTAATTATCTTTAGAAAACACAAAACTAACCATGGAGGAAAAAAAAAGAACTAAAAATTCGTCCCTATTTAATAGGGAGTAAAATTAGATTTTAGTATATTTTATTAAAAGTTGATGAAATATATGATTGAAAGTTGTCGATCTCATAAAATTTGTTGTTAAAATTAATTGTTGAATTAGATTTATATTAAAATTTGAAATTTAATTTTCATCGAACAAGGGCTTCATGAGAGAAGAAAAAAGGGAAAAGAATCCCTTCGCGATTCAAACAAGAGTTTTTCTTATGGATGGTCCCCACCAAGCACTAAGGATACACCCTTGAAAATTCGTAGGGTTGAACAAAACTCTCTAATCGAATCGACCGGAACCGAGCATCTTTTTAAGTTAAATACTCAAAAGAGTATCTAAATCGAGAATCGATGGGTTCGGTTCAATTCTCAGTTCTAGATCAAGAATCGAAGAACTGAATTTTTCCTAATTTTTTATTATTCATTTATTTTAAATAAGCCAAATTATTTTATTTTTTCTAAATAAAATTGCTAACTAGTTAATTTAGCTCAAATCCAAAAATTTGATTTTCTTATTTTTAATTTTCAGTCCAAATCCAACTTAATCAAATTAACCTAAGTTTGTTGACCTAGTTTATTCGTAAATGGCCTAATCTGGGGGTTTAGGAACTGAACCTGTTCCACTAGTGCAAGATAACCTTCCAAGAGAGCAAAATGTACATCAACCACTTAGAAACACAGTCGATTTTTATCATTGATCGTAACGATCTCCAAAACCATACAATAACCCTTTTGTCTTGACCCTAAATCTCATATTCACGATTGAAAAATCCAACTGAGACACAAATAGACCACAATTGTTGCTGTAGCAAGGGCCTTTTACAAGGTTAATCTTTAAAACACAGATTGGTTTGAGTATTTTCAAACTAAAATCATAGAAGAGAAGAAGCAAAGTCGGACAAAGGCTAGAGAGAAAAAGAAGAGTATTCTGGAAGACACAAATGAACCATCCCCCAAAAATCGAGAGTTAAATGAGATTTAATTGGACCAAAATAATCTCACCGTCCATCTATATCAATGGTCCAAATGTAACCCAAAGAAGCACAACTCTTGCCGAGTTAAGAAGGCCAATTGGGGATTGTCAAATCAACCGTCCACAGTCCAATGGCCTCTAGTGGCAAATGTCAAAAATAACACTCAGTTTAAAGTGTTTTGAGAAACACACTTCTTTCATGAAGTCATTAACATGACTCAAAATCCCAATTTGAAGTTCTGACCCTTCGACACTATAGTTTCAGATAACTAGATTTGCTGTAATGTTGTCTTTTGGTGTGCAAAATCTTAAAAGGCAACTGTAAAGCCTAAAAATGATGCATAGAAGAGAATTCAGACTCTTTCTCCTGATCATGATCAAGCCAATACAACTTCATTCTTGCTTTGACGAATCATTTCTGATTACCGAGAACAGACAAATTCTCCACTATTCAGTTTTGTGTATCCTATAGAATTAGATCATTCTCGATGAAAATTGGTAGAGTTTCTGTACAGAAATTCGAATGGTGCAAGTTGTAGTACTATTTTTCTGAATCTTTAACAAAGTTTAAGCTAAATCACAAGCCACATGTTGGGAAATTATTTAATTTTTCATGTGGACCGACGTATGTAATTAATTGTATATAATGACTATATTAAATCTAAACTAAAAATTAAAGTGATCTAACACAGAATTAAGTAATGGCCTTTGGGCATCTAAATAAAGTGTAGGCCAAATTATATGTGTAGATACTTAATTCCTTTAGAATTATATTTCATGATGACATGAAATACTTATGGATATATTCATTGAATAAGAAGACCTAAAATCCACAATCAAAATCAACAATAAAAAATCAAGACTATGGATCAAGCACAAGAGTTAATATTATGTTATAATTCTATATATTAATATTAATCGACTTAATAAAATATGCCATTTCAAGTAAATTAATATATGTAGTATTATTATAATTTCTTTTAATGTTATATAATAATGTTTTTATTAATTGTGTATTCTTAATTGTATACTAATAATTAGTGATAACTGTGTTTATGGAAATTATTTGACTCAATTTTTGAAAGAAATAATAATTATTAATTACATTATTTAGAGAAAATAATTGAATGTTAAGTGTATGTTCACTATAAATATAAAGTTATGTAAAAGTAAAATGCGAAATTGAATATTTATCACATATTCACATTTGGGTTATTAAAAATGACTTTTTGCCTCATAATTTATAAAATTACTGTAAATTAATGGTGATTGAGTTGATGGTTTATTGAAAAGTGACTTTTCATATAATACTTATAAAGTGAATGTTAGTTAACGAGATTTTTTTAGCTATCGTGTTTTATTTCAATTTTGGATTGCAATATTCTTTTAATATGTAATATTATGTTAATAATTGTATATAAAATTTATTATTTTTATAAATTTTATATATTAATATTAATTGACTTAGTCTATGCCATTTCATGTTAATTTCATATGTAGTATTGTTGTAATTTTTATTTTATTTTTATATAAGTTTTTATTAATTATTTGATAATTAGTAATAATAGTTTTTATTGAATATTAATTGAATTAATTTTAAGAAATAGATAATATTAATTTTAACACTAATTGTATTTAATTGAAAAGATTTTATTTTAAGAATATTATTGACCAGAATTATAAAAATGTAATGGTAAAATGAAAATTGAAGATATAAAATTAAATGAAAGTATATTGGACCTATAGTTAAATATATAAGGGTAAAATTGGTCATAAAAAATTTCTCCCCAATTCATACTTTTTATATATCGTGGATATACGTGAAGTCCTATACTGCTGGCTTCCAAGAAAAAACCCAAATTGTATGGCCCACGTTATAATCTTTAGCCGCCGGGCCCAGCATTACTCCTTTCCATATCAAAATGTCCAAATTCAATAATAAAGCAAGCATTTTCTCCATAATGCACTGATTAATGTACTTATGATTATAATGATGACGTATGTTAAATCTAATTGTCTTCTGTATCACTGTTTATTTGACAATTGCTCAATGAGTCGATATTGATTGAAGTAAAAAATTCGAAGTTACAAATTAAGTAAAATATATTCGATCGTCGTATTAAAGTGATTGTAACTAGAAAATAAAAGTATATATTTTCTTTGCACTTCAGTTAGACTAATACATTCAATTTATAAGTGCAAACTATGATTTTCAGTCTCAACTATACAAGCATAATCTGAAATAATTAAAATATTATTTGCCTCACTTTGTTGGGTAACTAGTCATGGCTCTTATGGGTCTGGTTGATAGGGCACGTCAAAGAAAAATTCACAACTTTACTAGATTAGGATTAATTGAATAGAATTTGACGAAATCAAAGATGATAGATCTTTTTTAAAGTACTACTATACTTTCAATAAAAAAATAAAATAAAATAATAATAATAATAAATAATAAATAAAAAAAACTCCTTAGATTATTGTAGTTTTTCTTGAAAATATTATGTAGCTACCACCGACCAATTTAGCAACATTTATTATTTGTAGTTTTATCATTCACCTTCTTTTGACCATAGGTATGAATAGAATATTTCCTTGACTAGTTTTCAAACTACATATGTGTGCTTCACATGGAGAGTGAGTATTAAAGTAATTACGAGTCACTAAAATATCTAATTTTTGCAATTTTTACAGTAAAGAGGGCACTCAAACTTTAAAAAGTGCATTTTCTAATAGTTGGATTTGCAGTTAGCGACTTGTTTTCATTGCTGTCAAGAATGAGCCCGACTGGGCATTCATATTCTCTTAGTATTTTTAACATTTGATGACCAAAAAATTTCCTTTTCCCCATTCATAACCACAACATTCCCATCTTTATATGTCTTCACGGTAACAGAAGAACCATCCAAAGCTTATAAATATTTTGGTTATACCAAATACCTTGGAGTCATTAACAGGGCTCAAAAATCCCAATTTGAATTTCTGACCCTTTGACACTATAGTTTCAGATAACTAGATTAGCTGTAATGTTGTCTCTTGATGTTCAAAATCTTAAAGGGCAACAATAAAGCGCAACAAGGATGCATAGAAGAGAATTCAGACTCTTTCCCTAGATCATGATCAAGCCAATGCTACTTGATTCTTGCTCTGATGAATTGATTTCTGATCAACGAGAACGGACAAATTCTCCACTATTCAGTTTTGTATGTCTCATAGAATTAGATCATTCTCGATGAAAATTGGTAGAGTTTCAGTACAGAAATTCGAAAGGTGCAAGTTGGAGTACTGTTTTTCTGAATCTTTAACAAAGTTTGAGCGAAATCACGAGCCACATGTTGAGAAATTATTTAATTTGTCATGTGGACCGACATATGTAATTAATTGTATATAATGACTATATTAAAAGTGATTTAATACAAAATTAAGTAACGGGCTTCGGACATCTAAATAAAGTGTGGGTTAAATTATATGTGTAAAGACCAAATTCATTTAGATTTATATTTCGTGATGGCACGAAATACTTATGGATATATATAGGGTTATAGTCCCCTATTTATATGTGATTCTCATTCTGTATATCATCCCATCAACAACAGAAAGAAAAATTTATATTGAATAAGAAGATCCGAAATTCACAATCAAAATCAACAATCAAGAATCAAAGTAAGCAAAATTCAATATCAAAATTGAAGAAGCCAAACATGAAAAGATTCAATATCTAGAATCAAGATCCAGTTGTAAAGAATCATTCCTAAAGAATTAAGGTATGTACTACATTAATTATTTTTCTTTGTGATTTGACACGGAGGATCATGATAATAGAGTAATGGACCTTACTACATATATATCAAGGTTTACACTAGGAATTACATAATGCTCACATGTCACTTTACCATCTACCAGTTTAAAACACAATCAACTTTTTTATTCAATCTTTTCCCTCTACATTATTTTCGGTAATTGCTTATGTACCATTTTTATATACAAGTAGCAAAATCATAGGATAATTAGGTTTTCAAGATTTTGAGATTTGGAGTTCCATAAAATTTCAACAAGTGGTATCAAAGTGGACTCCATGATAAACCATTAAGATTTAAGGAATAGCTTTTATGGATGAAATTCATATATTGAATTTTGAAATATTTTAACTTGGAATATGAATATTAGCCATAAATTTCAAAATTCAGGATTTTTAAAGAAAATATTTCGAGGTTGAAAGTCGTAATATGGATTTTCCAACTTAGGATGTGCATTTTAATCCTAAAATTCAAAAATTCAGATTTTTCGGAACTATAGATTCGCCGTAGCCCTCCAACACTAGGTTTGAGTGTTGCATTTATAGTTTTCGGGACATCACCATGATGCACTTGATTAGGAGCCATAGCACCCAGTCGCTACTTGGGAAGTCTAGGGGCACTGCAACACCCACTACAACGCCCAATTTTGGGTTCTGCAACATTGGTTTTCATTTTTTTATGAAAAAAATAAATAAAGAAAAATTAAAAATTAAAAGACTGAAAGGGCAATCATTTTCAATTCTTGGTACTTCAAGTTTATTTCGTATTACTAATTTTCTAAAATAGATTAGTTGAAGCAACATATTACCAAAGTAACATCTCTTACCTAAATCAATTTATTTAGAATATTAGTAAAGTCGTGTGTATGTAATTTATACGGATATTCACCGGCACAAAGGAAGGTCAATATTTGGCCGAATTATTTGCACACGTGGTAGTAAATTTATATCTATTGTAAAGTTTTCCATCATATGAACATTGCGTCTGTCCAGAGATAGATTTGATAGTTGACTAAATTTATTGTCAATATTTGATTGCTACATTAAGAGTACTAATTAACAGTTGATATTTCAGTCCAAAGACTAAGTATCAATGTTGTGTTCGGTCTCTTGTGATAGGGCGCACCATTATTTGAAATTATTGATTGTTTGTTACAGATTTTTATGTGAACATATTATTTGGGTTTAAGTTCTCAATTCTATCAATTCATCAATGTCTGCAATATCTGCCAACATCAATTTAATTCTTGTGTTAGTGGGATGCACGGAATAAAATCTTATTTTCTATCATGTTATCCAATATATTTTTTTGAATGAATAATATGTTTCATAAAATCAAAACAAATCATTTTTTTACTCCATTGTAAAGACAGTTGGATGGGATCCAGGTTTCTTAAGAGTATCACTCAACAATTTTCTTTTCAAGATTAACTTATGTGGTGGTATACGACTACTATTTGGCAACAATGTATTTAGTAACTTTATATTAAATTGATTTATATTTAGATCCCACACAAATGATAAAAAATGAAGCATCGAATATGAAATAAAATAATAAAAAAGAAAATATCTCGAGGATGAAGAATTAAAAGTATCAAATATCAAATATTGAATCGAATTTATTATAACCAAGTGCGTCAAACAATATCTAAATTCTACCACTTCTATGAACAACCGACATACTTAAATTTATAAAATTGAATTTTTAGCATTTCACTTTAACGTACCAAAATTTTTATCAAATGTGTTTGAATATAAATACGTCAAATTAAATTTAAAAAATAAGGTATGTATTAGAACGCAAAAAATATATTTATAATTTATATTAATTAAATATATCCAAAATAAACAAATATAATAAGTTACACCTCATTTAATTTGTCGAAAGTAGTAACACCTTTAGTATCTTAGTCTGGTTTGGTAATATTCAAGTGAACAAATTTGATTCAATTCGATTTGATTAGATTCTGTATCATTGGAGATATGCATCTCTTTTTCTAATAATCTTGAGAAACTCAAAAGGAGATGACAATAAAAAAATTATAAAAATAATTGGTAAGAGCTTAAAAATTAAAGCTATTTTCTAAACATGCTTTGCATAAAATATGATATGACAAAAGAATTATAATTTAAACAAAGTTACTAAGTCAAATTTAAGATCTTTTAGTTTTAATAATGTTAATATTTTTATTAATATTCATATATAATATAACTTTAATAAGTATCAATTGTATTTACAATTCTTAGTATATCCTATAACACAATTTTAACATGACAAATTAAAATTTAAAATCTATATTTTTTAGTATGATAAATGTCACTAATGTTCTATTGTTATAATTAGTAAAAAAAAAAAAAAAACTTTTGAAATATCTACAGAATTTTAAAATATGAGAATATTTAGACAAGAAATTGTGGAATGGGACATAAACTTTAACTATTTGAGTATGCAAATAAAGATTTACGTAATTTATATTCAAATATAGTTTTTTGTCGAAACAAAATATTTGAAAAAAAAAATATGGTTGGGAGGCTATGCATTCAAGAGCCTTTTTAATGATTATTAGTTATAATTTAGTAAGAAAATTAGATTTTTCCTATGAATTAAAGGTAACGATACTAAGTGAATTTCTTATCATCATAAGAATAGTGTAATTTTGATTAATAAACTGATAATTAATCACCACATATTACACATCAACAATTACTTAGAGAAAGTAAGATATGAAAGTAAATAATTTATAAACACACACTCAATATGTGATCTAAGAGTGGCGGATTACGAATAACAAATTCATAATTGAGACTTGAAGAATAAATGAGTTTTCATATAATATTTCTCACTTATTTCCTTCCTTTAGTCTAAAACTCTTATTTAAAAATATCAATTTACAGCAAAATATTTATATTATGGACAATGAAATATTCTATAATTATGTTTTTGGTTAATAAAAGATTTAAAGATTGTAATTATTGATTGAATTTAGAATTTTCAATAGAATTTTTTTTTAGGAATGCAACATTATTTTAATATGTAATATCAGGATCGTTAAAAATTTAATAAATTCTATATATTAATATTAATCTACTTAAGAAAATATGCCATTTCAAGTAAATTAATATGTCGTATTATTATAATTTCTTTTAATGGTATATAATAATGTTTTTATTAATTGTGTATTCTGAATTGTATACTAATAATTAGTGATAACTGTGTTTATGGAAATTATTTGACTTATTTTTGAAAGAAATAATTATTATTATTTATTTTATTTAGAGAAAATAATTGAATGTTAAGGGTATCCTTCACTATAAATATAAAGTCATGTAAAAGTAAAATGCCAAATCGAATGTTTATCACATATTTACATTTGGGTTATTAAAAATGACTTTTTGTCTCATAATTTATAAAATTTATGTAAATTGATGGTGATTAAAGAGTTGATGTTTATCGAAAAGTGACTTTTCATCTAATACTCATAAAGTGAATGTTAGTTAACAGGATTTTTTTTTTAACTATTATGTTTTATTTCAATTTTGGATTGCAATATTCTTTTAATATGTAATATTATGTTAATAATTGTATATACAATTTATTATTTTTATAAATTCTATATATTACTATTAATTGACTTAGTTTATGCAATTTCATGTTAATTACATATGTAGTATTGTTGTAATTTTTATTTTATTTTTACATATGTTTTTATTAATTATACGATAATTAGTAATAATAGTTTTTATTGGATATTAATTGACTTAATTTTAAGAAATAGATAATATTAATTCTAACAGTAATTGTATTTAATCGAAAATATTTTATTTTAAGTGTATTATTGACAATAAATATAAAAATGTAAGGGTAAAATGAAAATTGAAGATATAATGATAAATGAAAGTATATTGAACCTATAGCTAGATATATAAGGGTAAAATTGGTAATAAAAAATTTCCCCTCAATTCGTACATTTTATAAATCGTAGATATGCTTGAAGTCAGGAATACTGGTGGCTTCCAAGAAAACACCCAAATTGTATGGCTCACAAGCCGGGCCCAGCATTACTCCTTTCCATATCAAAACATCCAAATTCAATAATAAAGTAAGCATTTTTTCCCATAATGCACTGATTAATGTACATAAAGATTGATCACTGGGGAAATTTGGTTGGCTTTATAGGTGACTCAACGCGGAACTGCGTCAGATATGAGGTAAGTGGATGATTATAATGATGACGTAGGTTAAATCTAATTGTCTTTTGTATCATTGCTTCTTTGACAATGACTCAATGGGTCAATATTGATTGAAGTAAAAAATATTCGAAGTTACAAAATAAGTAAAATATATTCGATCGTCGTATTAAAGTGATCGTAACTAGAAAATAAGAGTACATATTTTCTTTGCACTTCATTTAGACTAATACATTCAATTTATAAGTGCAAACTATGATTTTCAGTCTCAACTATGCAAGCAAAATCTGAAAATAATTAAAATATTATTTGCCTCACTTTGTAGGGTAACTGGTCAAGGGTCTGGTTGATAGGGCACGTCAAAGTAAATTTCACAAATTTACTAGACTAGAGTTCTAGTCACATTTAATTGAATAGAATTTGACGAAATCAAAGATGATAGATCATTTTTAAAGTACTACTATACCTCCAAAAAAAGAAAAAAAAAAAAAAAAGAACTCCTTAGATTATTGTAGTTTTTCTTAAAAATGTTATGTAGCTACCATCGACCAATTTAGCAACATTTATTATTTGTAGTTTTATCATTCACCTTCTTTTGACCATAGGTATGAATAGAATATTTCCTTGACTAGTTTTCAAACTACATATGTGTGCTTCACATGGAGAGTGAGTATTAAAGTAATTACGAGTCACTAAAATATCTAATTTTTGCAATTTTTACGGTAAAGAGGGCACTCGAACTTTAAAAAGTGCATTTTCTAATAGTTGGATTTGCAGTTAGCGACTTGTTTTCAATGCTGTCAAGAATGACCCCGTCGGTTGCTTAAAAGTTAAAACTTACTAGAATCCAATAGCTGGGCAGTCGATTTCATCTTAGTATTTTTAACATTTGATGACCAAAAAATTTCCTTTTCCCCATTCATACCACAATATTCCCATCTTTGTATATCTTCACAGAAGAACCATTCAAAGCTTATAAATATTTTGGTTATACCAAATGCCCTGGAGTCATTATCGGGGCTCAAAAATCCCAATTTGAAGTTCTGACCTTTCGACACTATAGTTTCAGATAACTAAAAGGTTGAACCCCAACCTTGAGGGTCCCTACCGCCCTATCCCTTGGAGCATCGTGAGAGAGGTAAATCGCGAGATGTGCCCCATCAAGTCAGGGAACAAGAGCTTGCCCATATACTGGTACCCACAAAGAGTTCAATGTCATATCTCAGGAATCGAACCCTCACACTGCTGCTGCCAGCAAGGTTGCGACTATCTCACTCCCTTTCTTTGCAACACTGAGTTATAGATTTGCTGCAATGTTGTCTCTTGATGTGCAAAATCTTAAAGGGCAACTGTAAAGTGCAACAAGGATACATAGAAGAGAATTCAGACTCTTTCCTCTGATCATGTTCAAGCCAATGGTACTTGATTCTTGCTCTGATGAATTATTTCTGATTATTGAGAACAAACAAGTTCTCCACTATTCAGTTTTATGTGTCCAATAGAATTAGATCATTCTCGATGAAGATTGGTAGAGTTTCTGTACAGAAATTCGAAGAATGCGACTTTTCAACAAAAATATAATTTTCAAAATCATTACCATCTTTAATCAATAAGTTGTAGTACTATTTTTCTGAATCTTAAACAAAGTTTAAGCTAAATCACAAGCCACATGTTGAGAAATTATTTAATTTGCCATATAGGTCGACATATGTAATTAATCATTTGATTGTATATAATAACTATGTAAAATTTAAACCCAAAATTAAAATGATCTAATACAGAATTAAGTAATGGGCTTTGGGAATCTAAATAAAGTGTGGGCTAAATTATATGTGTATAGACCAGATTCCTTTATAATTGTATTTTCATGATGGCACAAAATACTTATGGATATATATAGGGTTATAGTCCCTATTTATATGTGATTCTCATTCTGTGTGTCATCCCATTAACACCAAAATACAAGAAAATTTTATATTGAATAAGAAGATCCAAAATCCACAATCAAAATCAACAATCAAGAATCAAGACTATAGATCAAGAAGAAGAATTAAAGATTAAAAGTAGGCAAAATTCAATATTAAAATTTAAGAAGCCAAACATGGAAAGACTTAATATCTAGAATCAAGATACAGTTGTAAAGAATCATTCCTAAAGAATTAAGGTATGTTCTGCATTCATTAATTTTCTTTGTGATTTGACATGGAAGATCATGGTAATAGAGTAACGGATCTTTCTAAATGTACATCATGGTTTACATAAAGGAATTACATAATGCCCACATGTCATTTTACCAGTTTAAAACACAATCAACTTTTTTATCCAGTCTTTTCCCTCATTATTTTTGGTAACTGCTTATATACCATTTTTATATACAAGTAGAAAAATCTTAGAATAATTAGGTTTTCAAGATTTTGAGATTTTGAGTTCCATAAAATTTCAACAAGTGATATCAAAACTGACACCATGTTAAACCATTAAGATTTAAGGAATAATTTTTTTGGTTGAATTTCATATTATTGAATTTTAAAATCTTTTAATTTGAAATATGGATTTTAGTCATAAATTTTGAAATTTAGGATTTTTTAAGAAAACATTTGGGGGTTGAAAGTCGTAATATGGATTTTCCAACTTAGGATGTGCATTTTAATCCTAAAATTCAAAAATTCAGATTTTTTGGAAATTTTTCGGAACTATAGATTCGCCGCAACGCTACAGCACTAGATTTGAGCTCTACGTTTACAGTTTTCGGAACAACACCATGGCGCACTTGACTAGGAGCCATAGCGCCAAATCCCTCCTGGGAAGTCTAGGAGCACTACAGCGCCCAGTTTTGGGTGCTGCAGCGTTGGTTTCCAGTTTTTTTAATTTTTCTTGTGAAAAAAAGAAAGAAATAAAGAAAAATTAAAAATTAAAAGACTGAAGGGGCAATAAATTTCAAATCTTGGTATTTAAAGTTTATTTCGTATTACTAATTTTCTAAAATAGATTAGTTGAAACAATATTTACCAAAGTAACATCTCTTACCTAAAAAAAAAGAGGGTTGGGAGGCTATTCATTCAAGAGCCTTATTATTAGTTATAATTTAGTAAGAAAAATTAGATTTTTCCTATAATTAAAAATGACTTTTGTCCCATAATTTAAAAAAATTAATTTAAATTAATGGTGATTAAAGAGTTGATGGTTTATTGAAAAGTAACTTTTCATCTAATACTTATAAATTGAATGGTAGTTAACGGGATTTTTTTTTAATTATTATGTTTTATTTCAAATTTGGATTGCAAATTTCTTTTAATATGTAATATTATGTTATTAATTGCATATACAATTTATTATTTTCATAAATTCTATATATTAATATTAATTGACTAAGTCTATGCCCGTTCGTGTTAATTACATATGCGGTATTGTTGTAATTTTAGTTTTATTTTTATATAAGTTTTTATTAATTATATGATACTTAGTAATAATAATTTTTATGGAAATTAATTGACTTAATTTTAAGAAATAGATAATATAAATTTTAATAATAATTTTATTTAATTGAAATTTTTTTTTATTTTAAGGGTATTAATATATACGTGAAGTCCCATGATTTTATACTGCTGGCTTCCAAGAAAACGCCCGAATTTTATGGCCCACATTATAATCTTTACGCGCATTACTCCTTTCCATATCAAAACGTCCGAATTCAATAATAAAGCAAGCATTTTCTCCATAAAGCACTGATTAATGGACTTAAAGATTGATCATTAGGGAAAATATGGTTGGCTTTATAGATGACTTGACGCAGAACTGCGTCAGATATGAGGTAAGGGGATGATTGCAGTGGTGGCAATGGGCCCGAGTAGTTCGCGGGCTCGTGGGCTCGGCTCGCCTAAAACGAGCCACGAGCCGCTCGGGCTCGTAAAAAACGAGCCCGAGCAACGAGCCGAACCCATGAATTGATTGACGAGCAGCTTGGCGAGTGGCCACGAGCCGGGGCTCGTAGCTCGTCTTTTGACGAGCCATGAGCCGAGCTAGCTCGTGGCTCGTCCAAAAAATAAATAAATAAATAAAAATTTGACGAGCTACGAGCCCGGGCTCGTGGCTCCGC
>NW_019242723.1:0-8943 GCF_002742605.1 Olea europaea var. sylvestris | reverse complement strand
TGGGGAAAGAAATATTTATAGTAGAAGGGGGAAAAAAAAAAAAAAAAAAAAATTCAGTGACCAAAACGGTCACTGACAAAGTTCAATGACCGTTTGGTCACTTTTGACCGAACGGTCACTGAACTTTGTCAGTGACCGTTTTGGTCCCTGCTATTTTTTTTTTTCAAATTTCATTTTCTTCCTATAAATACCCATCAATTACAACATTTTTTCTTACCAAACTTACTATCAATCTCTTATTCTCTACTATACTCTCTACAACTCAATTATTATCAATATTATTCATTCATTCATTCTCATTTCTATACTCTTCTACATTTTATATTCATATCATTAAATTATAATCTTGATTTTACAATATAGTTTCTACACTACTACATAATCTTCATTCATTTCTCAATTCTACTTTACTTCTTTTTCTTCAACATTCAATTTCAATTAATCACAAATGGATTCACGCTCATTTATTGAAAACTTGTTCGATGTCGGAGTCGGAAATGAAGCAAATGTGTCCTATAATCAATATGGGAATGAGTTCGCCGGTCTAAATGAAGTACCCATTCCAGAAAATATTGAATATTATAATGTTCATGAAAGTAGTCATCAAATTAATTTGGATGACGTTGATGCTGAGGCTCCAATTGATTTGGAATAGGATGATGAACTTGCTATTGAAATTCCCGATGCAAGAGGGAAGAGAAAGGTAAAGAAGCATGCAAAATGTTGGGATCATTTTAAATTGGTTGAAACTGGTCGTATGGTCGATGTAATTCTAGAAACCAAAGCAGTATGTAAATACTGTCAACAATGATTGGCTTATCAAAAAGGCATTGGAACCACCCACCTCAACCGTCACTACAAAGCATGTAGGCCAAACATGGTCTTCTTCCTGTTGGTCAAACGCAACTACAATTTGGTACTTCAGGCAGCGGTGCTACTACTACTACGCCACTTAATACGTGGATGTATTCGGAGGAAAGAACTCGAACAGGAATGGTGAAGTACATTGCCGGATCTGAGTTGCCACTAGCACAAACGGACAACCAACATTTCTTTACATTTGTCAAAGAATGTCTTCAACCGAGGTACGCTGGGGTAAGTCGAAATACTCTTCGTTCTGATACAATAGAATATTTTTGAAATGCAAAGAAAACATTGATTGCCGATTTAGAAAAATATGGGGGTGTAATATCTTTAACTTCGGATTTATGGGAATGAATTAATAAAAGAGGTTATATGGTTGCAACTGCACACTATATAGACCCACTTTGGATCATGCTTAAAAAAATAATTGCTTTTAAAATTATTGAGTACCCGCACAATGCTCCCAATATATTTAGTGCTATTATGAACATTATTAGAGAATATAAATGCGAGAGTAAAATTCGTTCTTTTACGTTTGACAACACTAATGTAAATAAGCCTGTTATCGAGAAATTGCAAAGAGTACTTCAACCTGAATTTGGTGATTTTTTATTTCATATTCGATGTGTATGTCATATTTTAAATTTAATAGTACAAGATGGTTTAAAACATGTTAAGGATGAAATTCAACGAATTAGGGATGCACTAATTTATATTACTATTTCACCTAGTAGAAAATAAGCATTTGAGGACTTTTGTGCCGAACATGGAGTGTTGCATTCAAAAACTTTTATCAGTGACGTAGCGCATAGATAGAACTCCACATATTTATTATTAAAATCATGTGAAGGTTTCGAACATTTAATTACTGAATTTTATAACAGTAGGCATTTTAGAGACGACGAGGAAACTGTTTTGATTGAGTCCGATTAGATTTTAGTTACTAAAATTAAACATTTTTTGAAAAGTTTTTATGATGCTACAAATATTTTGTCTGGTGTTTATTATCCTACTAGTTGTATGGTCCTTCAACGTCTTTATCTAGTTGCTAGGGCTTTTGATAGATTTAAAAATGACCCCGATTTTAGTTCAGTTATAAATGCCATGGAATTAAAGTTTATAAAATATTGGGAAGACTTGTCCATGTTATTTTCGTTAGCATGCATCATGGACCCCCAATATAATTTATCTAGTACTAAATTTATAATTGAGCGAATGTCAGAATCTTTAACTTTTAACATACCTATTACCTATAGGAATTTGGAAGCAACTTTATCTGAAATGTATGTAATATATGCTTCACGAATGGGTACACAAGTTACTCGTGTACCCTTCGGCTCTACAAGTACTCCTCCCACTAATTTAGGAGATGACGACGCTGAAATTTTAAATTTATTTGAAGTTATGAACTCATATAGGCATGGTCAAATTGGAAATGCATATGATTCCTCCAGTCATAGTAGTTTGTCTTCTACTGCATGTACTAGTGAAAATGCGTTGCCTGCTGAATTACTTGATTACTTTAATCATAATTGGCCTAGTAACAATGCATTAAGGAAAAATTCAGAAGAAGTAGTTGACTTCTGGCGAAAGTATGAACGCCGATGGCCAATAGTTTCTGCAATGGCAAAAGATCTACTAACACCTCCGATTAGCACTGTAGCTTCGGAATCTGCTTTTAGTGCAGGATCTAGGGTTCTCTCTGATGTTAGGAATCGACTAAAAGAAGATGTTTTGGAAGCATTAATGTGCGTGAAGGACTGGCAAGACGCTCATTTTCGACTGCAAAATAAATATGCCGAACTTGCATGTAGTCAAGTAAGTGATATTTAGTTTAATCATATTTATGATAAATTTTTATTTTAATACCTTTATAATTTTTTTAAAAAAATTGTACACGTAACAAGTTGTTCGTGCACAATTTTTAACTACGCCTACTCGAAATAAGAACTATTGAAGTAGCCGGTCCCAAGCCCGGATAAAGGAGAAGGGTTTATATTTTATTATTTTTATTATTTTAAAAAGGAAAAATATTTGGAAAAATCATTTTACAATTTCTCATATCATATTTAATTTTATCATTTATAAAATAATGATTTTCAATCAATATGTTTTCTTCAAAATAAACTTGAAAATTAAAATATATTAAAATATATTAACTAAAAAATATTTATAACTTATAAGTAAAAAATTAAATTATAGTTAAAAAAAACTTATAAGTTATAAGTAAGTATTATTTATAAGATAAAATCATAAAAAAATACATTATAATTAAAATTACTTATAAATTATAACTTATAAGTTATTAGTAAAACATACTTTATCTAAATAAATTGTTTACAAAATAAAAATACTTATAAGATAAAAATTTATCAAAATTGTATTTTTTAAAAAATATTTAAAAAGAAAACGTGTATAAAAATTAAAAATTAAAAAAGGAGCTCACGGGCCAAGCTCGCGAGCCGAGCTCACGAGCCGAGCTCGAGCTCGTGAGCTCGGCTCGTCCCCCCCCACGAGCCACGAGCTCGGGGGCCGAGCCGAGCCCACAAGCGGCTCCCGAGCTCGTGAACCGAGCTCCTTTTTTTTTTGACGAGCCAAGCTCGGCTCGGGCTCGTTGCCCACGAGCTCGTTGGGCAACGAGCCCGAGCACGAGCCGAGCTCGTAGGGTAACGAGCCGAGCCGGCTCGGCTCGGCCCATTGACATCGCTAGATGATTGTAATGATGATGAGGTTAAATCTAATTGTGTTCTGTATCACTGCTTGTTTGACAATTGCTCAATAGGTCAATATTGATTGAAGTAAAAAATATTTGAATTTTCGACACATGTAAAATATGTTCGATCGTCGTGTTAAAGTGATCATAACTGAAAAATAAGAGTACATATTTTCTTTGCACTTCAGTTATACTAATACATTCAATTTATAAGTGCAAACTATGATTTTCAGTCTCAACTATACAAGCAAAATATGAAATAATTAAAATATTATTTGCCTCACTTTGTAGGGTAACTAGTCATGGCCCTTATGGGTCTGGTTGATAGGGCACGTCAAAGTAAAATTCACAAATTTACTAGACTAGAGTTCTAGTCACGTTTAATTGAACGACCATGCTACACTACCAGGTCTGTAAACGGCCTGGTAGTGCAGTCCCTCTCACAGTTTGGGGTGGGGGTGGGTGTTTGGGGGGTATTTTTTTAATCATGAGGTCTGTCGAGGTGAGAGAAAATGGGAGAGGAACTCCTCTACCAAACTTTTTACAGGTCTGGTAGCGGAGCATTTTCCTTAATTGAATAGAATTTGACGAAATCAAAGATGATAGATCTTTTTTAAAGTACTACTATACTTTCAATCAAAAAGGGAAAAACTAGAAAAAAATCTCATAAGATTATTGTGGGTTTTCTTGAAAATGTTATGTAGCTACCATCAGGCCAGATCGTGGGGCGAGGCCAATGAGGCCTGTGCCTCAGGCACAAGACCTTAGAGGGCCTCATTTTGGCCCTTTTTTTTAAATACAAGTTTAGCAGGCCCAAATGTGAAATGTCCAATCCAAAACTAATTATCCAACAATCAATTTATCCTTAAATCCCAACCCAACTTATATATCCATAATCCAAATCCAATATCCTCAACAATCCATTTACCCAAAATCTGAAAAAGTAAATACGTATACGCTGCTCAGCCTGGCGCTTGCTGTGTCGTCTCCGATGCTCCGACTTCGACAGTCCGACTCTCCACGATCACAGCTCCGTATCCGGTCTCCACAGTTGATGCCCTTAAGGTTGATTTCTTTTTTTTTTTTTTTTTTTTTTTTTTTTTTTTTTTTGTTTTTTTGGTTTTTTGGTTTTTTTTTTTTTTGAGAAATCAAATGTTCGGACTTCGGAGATTATTGTGATTAGGAATTTAGGATTAATTGTTATTTATTTATGCTTAGATACCAGCCGTGTATGTTTCTATTTTCAGGTCCAACTACTGTGAAAGTTCGTGGTACTGGACTTACTCCAGGCAAACATGGGTTTCATCTAGTGAGTATTATGAGTGTTATTAATTATAAATATTCTGAAGGCTTTGGTTTTCTTCATTTCTTGTTTCCTATATCATGAGGAAAAATAAAAACCAAGTTTGAAAATGTGAATCATATTAACATTTTCTATGGGTTTTGTAGCATGAGTTCGGTGACACAACAAATGGGTGTATCTCAACAGGTTTAGACTCAATTTCATGTTTGAGATTATATATTTGTTCACAAGAATTAGTTAATGGCATTTTCTTTAGATTATTAAATATTAATGATGGTGTAATAGGAGCACATTTTAATCCAAATGGTTTGACACATGGAGCTCCTGAGGATGAAGTTCGCCATGCGGGTGACCTGGGAAACATAGTTGCTGACACCAATGATAATTTCTTAATACATTTTTAATCATTGATTTATTAACTTAAATTGGTACTCACTATATTTTTATTAATGCTTCTTGAATCGTTGATGGAGGTGTGGTTGAAGCCACAATAGTGGACAATCAGGTTGTTCTCTTTGCATCTATACCTGAAGCAACCATTTCTGTTGTAGAGAAATGGAATTGTAGAGGGTTCTAATTGCTGGCTGCTGCTGTATGCAACAATGGTATGGACTTTTAATTCTTAAATCAGTTTAATGTGTTTCAGTTTGATCTGATGTACGTTTACAATTTACTCAATTGGGTTCTCATAAAATTCATTCTACTTCATATCCTCTATTCATTATTTGGGTGAAAATGGCTTAAAGATTTGATGGAATTGTTTGATTTCAATGTAAACGTGAAAAGATGGTGAATTTGAGAGTATTCTAAACATGACCCGAGTTATGGACATTAATTGATAGTATTCAGAAAGTGAAATGCATTCAATATCTTCAAGTTAATAAAGTATAATTAAGTTTTTCTTGTCATGGCGTTGTGGAGTGGGGGTGGAAGTGGGGTGAATTTTTATTTTCCTTCTCATTTTCTTGGGTAGGTTAGGTTAGCAGGGTGCTTGTTTTTGTCCTACACAAAATTAAAATTGAAGATACACAAAATTAAAATTGAAGATGTTATCATGTACTATGATATCTAGTAGGCTAGGGAAACAAAGTGGTAATTAAATAAGCTATATTAATCGGTCAAAGACCAACCAATATTTTTGTACGTTTCGCCGTTGGCAAATTCCTAATAAAATATTTTGGAGACCCAATTAGAAATGGAAAAGGTAATGATAATTTTTTTTTCGTCAAGTAAAGTGGAAATGCACCGTAATAATCTCCTAGATGGCTATAAATATAACCAAACTGGGTTGCAATTTGTATCCCTAGCCAAAATCTCTAAATCTGAATTACATGCTTGATGCTTCGTGTTTCACGGTTTGTAAATTCTTGTTGTGTTACTTATTGAATATATTGATACTGTTATTAGTATTATTTTGACTATATTCTTTATAATTATGTGCAAGAAAGTATAACTACTTATTTTATTAAGTTTTAGAGCATGTTTAGGAAAAGTATAACTACTTATTTTATTAAGTTTAATAACTACTTGTTATTT
Source organism: Olea europaea var. sylvestris (assembly GCF_002742605.1). Lineage (NCBI taxonomy): Eukaryota > Viridiplantae > Streptophyta > Magnoliopsida > Lamiales > Oleaceae > Olea > Olea europaea. The sequence goes on along the minus strand of NW_019242723.1, from coordinate 2,527 downwards.
CCTTACATGTTTCTTTTTGCTATGTTACAGCACCGTTGACACAATTCAAAAATTTCTTCAAATTGCGATCAGTTTACCACCAGTACAGAAAAAAGGATCATTCTTAAAGGTGTAATTCCAAAATTTTCATCAAAATTTCACTTCTCAAGTAAGTAATGACTTGCCCTAAGTAGCTATGTTAGAGATTGGAAATGTTTGCAGCCTTGCTGGCTTATATAATTACAGTCTGGTCTGCTTATATGATTGCTTATAATAAGACGAACAATTGCACAGACGCACGTAGTAACTATATTGGAAACTATATTATGAGATGACTGAGATAATTTGTAATTATTTTTTAGGTTAATCATTGGACATTAGATATACACCTACACTATGCCTCCTAAATATGAGTCTAGTGCTCAAAAGAGGAAAATGAAACAAAATGAAAATGCATTAATTCAAAGTCAAGAAGAGGATATTAACAAGTACTTCAAAAGCAATAATGTGAAATGGTGAACTGTTGTTCCAAAGTTATATCCTTTTTCGGAGTGATATAACGCATTTATACATTGTTTTCCTCTTCTTCCAACCGATGGAAAATTTTCAAAGATAATATACAAGGGTTGACAGTGAAGCCATTGTCACAAACACGTTGGAAAAGTTATGTTAAGAGTGTGAAACCTATAATGGCGCAAACTGCACAGATAAGAGATGCATCACTTGATTTGGTAGAAAGTAATAAAGATCCTAAAGTGAAGAGTCAAGCCGAGTTGTTAGCAACACATGAACTTCAAAATTTTAAGTTTTTGCTTGGCATGATAATCTGGTACAGGTTGTTGCATGCTGTCAATATTGTGAGTAAATTTCTTCAAACCGAATTCATGGATATTGATCATGCTATCGACCTCTTGAAAGGGCTTGTTTCATTTCTTGAAGAATATAGAGAAATGGGATTTGCTATTGCCAAGGATGAAGCGACAAAAAAGGCAAGCGAAATGGGAATTGAAGCTGTATTTACAGAAAAATGCATAATTTGAAGAAAAAAACAATTTGATGAAAGCGGTAGTGATGAGGTAAAGTAATCAGCAGAATAATATTTTAGAGTTGAGTACTTTGTTTTTATAATTGATCCAGCTCTAGCTTCTCTGAGGACCCGATTTGAACAATTTAAACAATATGATGACACACTTGAATTTTTGTTTAATTTGAAGAGGTTAAAGGGTGCAACTTTTTCAAATTTGTTGAACTCTTGTATGAATCTTGAGAAATATCTTCAACATGATGGGCGTTCGGACATTAGTGAGGATGATTTATGTTCGGAGTTACAAATCTTGAGGTGTTATATAACAAGTGAAGCAACAAAAGCAATTGAAGTGCTACAATATTTGAAGACATTGAATGTTTGTTTTCCAAATGCTTATATTGCTTACAAAATTTTGTTAACTATACTGGTTACAGTAGCATCTGCGGAAAGAAGTTTCTCGAAATTGAAGTTGATCAAGACCTATCTCTGATCAACTATGTCGCACGAAATATTAAACAGGTTGGCTATGTTATCAATAGAGAAAGAAATAGTTGAGCAGCTAAATTATTCAGATTTGATTGATGTTTTTGCCTCTAAAACAGCAAGACGAATAGTATTTAACTAATTGTTTCAAACATTGTTGGTTTTCATAGTTTCTAATATAAATATTTTCTATAATATATTTGGTTGTTGTTTTAATGTTAGTTTTTCAAGTTAGTAATGGTTCGCATGATACATTGTTGAAGTTTGTATTTACGTTGATTTTGTCGAGGGGCCTCATTTCCAGGCTTCGCCTCAGGCCCCGAGAATCATAGGACCGGCTCTGGCTACCATCGACCAATTTAACAACATTTATTAATTGTAGTTTTCTCATTCACCTTCTTTTGATCGTAAGGATGAATAGAATATTTCCTTGACTAGTTTTCAAACTACACGTGTGCTTCACATGGAAAGTGAGTATTAAAGTAATTACGAGCCACTAAAATATCTAATTTTTGCAACTTTTACGGTAAAGAAGGCACTCGAACTTTAAAAAGTGAAGTTTCTAGTAGTTCGATTTGCAGTTAGCAGCTTGTTTTCATTGCTGTCAAGAATGAGCCCGAAGAGAATTCAGACTCTTTCCCCTGATCATGATCAAGCCAATACTACTTAATTCCTGCTCTGATGAATCGATTTCTGATTATGGAGAATAGACAAATTCTCCAATGTTCAGTTTTGAGTGTCCTATAGAATCAGATCATTCTCGATGATGTAGCGTTTCTGTACAGAAATACGAAGGGTGCAAGTTGTTTTTCTGAATCTTTAACAAAGTTTGAGCTAAATTACAAGCCACATGTTGAGAAATTATTTGGTTTCCCATGTGGACCGACATAGGTAATTAATTGTATATAATGACTATATTAAATTTAGACCCAAAATTAAAGTGATCTAATACAGAATTAAGTAATGGGCTTTGGGCATCTAAATAAAGTGTGCCCCAAAGTATATGTGCAGAGACCAGATTCCTTTAGAATCGTATTA
>NW_019242722.1:0-1631 GCF_002742605.1 Olea europaea var. sylvestris | reverse complement strand
CTTACCACCACATCGTGACATTTGAGGGATTTCGGCCATTTTTTGAAAGACTGAGCACTTTTATATTTGGAATCTCTGGATAGCCGGCGTACGAAGAATTGAGAGTAACTTTTGCACAGGTGTCCGTTATGGGCCCATAAGTAGTTTTTTGAAATGTAGCGACCGTTTTGGATTGAACTCACCACTTCGTCGTGACGTTCGAGGGATTTCAGCCATTTTTCGAAAGAATGAGCACTTTTATATTCGGAACGCTTGGATAGTCGGCGCACGAAGAATTGAACGTAACTTTTGCACACGGTGTCCGTTTTTAATCCATAAGTACTTTTCGGAAATGTAGCGACCATTTTGGATTGAACTCACAACTTCGTCGTGACGTATGGGGGAGTTCAACCAATTTTCGAAAGAATGAGCACTTTTATATTCGGAACGCTTGGATAGTCGGCGCACGAAGAATTGAACGTAACTTTTGCACACGGTGTCCGTTTTTAATCCATAAGTACTTTTCGGAAATGTAGCGACCATTTTGGATTGAACTCACAACTTCGTCGTGACGTATGGGGGAGTTCAACCAATTTTCGAAAGAATGAGCACTTTTATATTCGGAACGCTTGGATAGTCGGCGCACGAAGAATTGAACGTAACTTTTGCACACGGTGTCCATTTTGGGCCCATAACTACTTTTTGGAACTGTAGCGACCCTTTTGGATTGAACTCACCGCTTCGTCGTGACCTATGAGGGATTTCGGCCATTTTTTGAAAGACTGAGCACTTTTATATTTGGAATCTTTGGATAGTCGGCGTATGAAGAATTGAGAGTAACTTTTGCACAGGTGTCCGTTATAGGCGCATAAGTACTTTTTGGAAATGTAGCGACCGTTTTGGATTGAACTCTCCAGTTCATCGTGATGTTCGAGGGATTTCAGCCATTTTTCGAAATAATGAGCACTTTTATATTTGTAACGCTTGGATAGTCGGCGTACGAAGAATTGAGAGTAACTTTTGCACAGGTGACCGTTATGGGCCCATAAGTACTTTTTGGAAATGTAGCGACCGTTTTGGATTGAACTCACCACTTCGTCGTGACGTTCGAGGGATTTCGGCCATTTTTCGACAGAATGAGCACATTTATATTTGGAACGCTTGGACAGTCGGTGTACGAAGAATTGAGCGTAACTTTTGCACACGGTGTCCATTTTGGGCCCATAAGTAATTTTTGGAAATGTAACGACCATTTTTTATTGAACTCACCACCTAATCGTGATGTTCGAGGGATTTAGACCATTTTTCGAAAGAATGAGCACTTTATATTTGGAACGCTTGGATAGTCGGCGTACGAAAAATTGAACGTAACTTTTGCACACGGTGTCTGTTTTGGGCCAATAAGTACTTTTTGGAAATGTAGCGACCGTTTTGGATTGAACTCACCACGTCGTCTTGACGTTCGAGGGATTTCGGCCATTTTTCGACAGAATGAACACTTTTATATTTGGAACGCTTGGATAGTCGGTGTACGAAGAATTGAGCGTAACTTTTGCACACGGTGTAAGTTTTGGGCCCATAAGTACTTTTTGGAAATATAGCAACCATTTTGGATTGAACTCACCACTTCGTTGTGACGTTCGAGGGATTTT
>NW_019242721.1:0-1631 GCF_002742605.1 Olea europaea var. sylvestris | reverse complement strand
TGGATTGTCGGCGTTCGAAGAATTGAGCGTAACTTTTGCACACAATTTCCGTTTTGGGCCCATAAGTACTTTTCGGAAATGTAGCGACCATTTTGGATTGAACTCTAGGCATCGTCATGATGTAAGAGGGATTTCGGCCATTGGTTTTTAGAAGAAGGAGCACTTGCTTATTTGGATTGTCGGCGTTCGAAGAATTGAGCGTAACTTTTGCTCACGGTTTCCATTTTGGGCCCATAAGTATTTTTTGAAAAATGTAGCGACCATTTTGGATTGAACTTTGCATCATCGTGATGTAAGAGGGATATCGACCATTTATTTTTCGAAGAATGAGCACTTGCATATTTGGATTGTCGGCGTTCGAAGAATTGAGCGTAACTTTTGCACACAATTTCCATTTTGGGCCCATAAGTACTTTTTGAAAATGTAGCGACCGTTTTGGATTGAACTCATGCATCATCATGACCTAAGAGAGATATCGACCATTTTTTTTTGAAGAACAAGCACTTGCATGTTTGGATTGTCGGCTTTCGAAGAATTGAACGTAACTTTTGCACACGGTTTCCATTTGGAGCCCATAAGTACTTTTCGAAAATGTAGCGATCGTTTTGGATTGAACTCACGACATCATCACGACGTAAGAGGGATTTCGACCGTTTGTTTTTCGAAGAACGAGCACTTACATATTTGGATTGTTGGCGTTCGAAGAATTGAGCGTAACTTTTACAAACAGTGTTCGTTTTGGGCCCATAAGTACTTTTACGAAAATATTGCGACCGTTTTGGATTGAACTCATGGCATCTTTGTGAAGTAAGAGGGATTTCGACCGTTTGTTTTTAGAAGAACGAGCACTTACTTATTCAGACTGTCGGCGTTCGAAGAATTGAGCGTAACTTTTGCACACGATTTCCGTATTGGGCCCATAAGTACTTTTCAAAAATATAGCGACCATTTTGGATTGAACTCAAGGCATCGTCATGATGTAAGAGGGATTTCGGTCATTTGTTTTTTGAAGAACGAGCACTTGCTTATTTGGATTGTCGGCGTTCGAAGAATTGAGCATAACTTTGGCACACGGTTTTTATTTTGGGCCCATAAGTACTATTCAAAAATGCAGCGACCGTTTTGGATTGAACTCATGCGTCATCGTGATGTAAGAGGGATATCGACCATTTATTTTTCGAAGAACGAGCACTTGCATATTTGGATTGTCGACGTCCAAAGAATTGAGCTTAACATTTGCACACGATTCTTGTTTTGGGCCCATAAGTACTTTTCGAAAATGTAGAGACCGTTTTGGATTGAACTCATGCATGATATCAACCATTTGTTTTTCGAAGAATGAGCACCTGCATATTTGGATTATTGGCGTTCGAAGAATTGAAGGTAACTTCTGCATACGGTGTCCATTTTGGGCCTATAAGTACTTTTCAAAAATGTAGCGACCATTTTGGATTGAACTCATGGCATCTTCATGACATAGGAGGGATTTCGACCGTTTATTTTTCGAAGAATGAGAATTTGCATATTTGGATTGTCGGCATTCGAAGAATTGAGATCAACTTTTGCACACGGTGTCCGTTTTGGGCCCATAAGGACTGTTCGAAAATGTAGCGATCGTTTTGGATTGAACT
>NW_019242720.1:0-1631 GCF_002742605.1 Olea europaea var. sylvestris | reverse complement strand
TTGGAGTGAAATGAATTCATGTTTGATTAACTTCTTTAATATAAATCATATGCATATGGTGAAGGTTTATTGAGAGAATCCACCGTTATAATGTGATTGTGTTGTTTTCATCATGAATAACTATTGAATTGTAATATTGAGGTAAGGGAAATGGGGGAGTCCGTTTCTATTATCTCTTAGTGCATTGGTTTCAATCTCTTAGTGCATTGGTTTAACCATGATTACTTTTTAGTTATTATTCTATGCAAACACTATTATATAAATGTATTTTGTTCGAATGTTATTTGCACAGCAATTAGGAGATTTATACTTCATCTACTATGTTTATTTAGTTTTCCATTAGTATAGGTGGTTTTCATATATTCCTTTAATTTTCCAATTGTCATGAATGTGGCTTCATTTGTAACTTGGTTCATTGATGCAGGTAGTTGGAGGAAAGAGATGTTTACTAATTTGAATTGGTTAAGAATTTTAGGAAGGACTAGACTAGTAAGAGAAAGTAAGTGAACAAAAGAAAACTTGTATTTCTCAACTTCAAAACTCATACACTTGACTTGTTACAAATGGAGGGACCCTACCCTTTTATATAGGGTTTACATGAAATTTCTATACCATACATTTTCCTAGAGACTTCTAGACCACATATATACATAAGACTTCTAGACCTCATATTTAGACTATATATTTTCCTAGAATATTCCTGATAGAGTTTCTAAAACCACATAATCTATTTGACACATTACCACATTTATCACCACATCTTTTGTTTAGATGTTTACATAGATCTTTCTAGAAAAAGTTTTTAGAAATGCTAGGCCTTGTTGGGCTTTTTAATTGAACTGAGCCTATGAGCAAAATCCTTAAGCCCGTATTACTTAGTCCAAAATCAAGTTTACTTCTCAACATGGGTGACATCAATGGTTGAATTAAGCAAGATCATATATTCCTGTAGTTTTAGGGCAATTAGGCAATTTTAAATTCTCACTTAACGATACTTTTGGAATATGTGACTTGAGAAACTCACAAGAAATTGATCTAATATACAATAACTTGAAATTCTCCATTTCACCCTGGTTATATGGTACTGTTTATTTTTAACACTAGAATTGGGATTTTTTCTACAATTTATTGGAATAAATTGTTTATGAATTTCTTAATGTCGATGGCATTATGGAAGGCATACACCTTAGAACTAAAAGCAAAAATCTCACAGATTAGAGAAATGAACTAAGAGTTGCGGAAATAAGAGGTGTATTAGTTATACTAGTCAATATGGACCAATTAAGATGGCCCTTAATAATATTGATATAAATTGTTGCTATCTTTATGTGTTGCTGCAGGCAGAGTTTGTGGAGATGTAGAAAAATCAAGAACTAATTATTGTTTATACCTTTACCTTAAAAGAGACAACCAGTCGGGTGCTATTCATTTAGGTAGAGTGTTCACACCTATTTTTCTCAAACTGGTTCATCACTATCGTGAAACTGGTTTCACTGTTCATCCAAAACATCTTATTACTGTTCATTATTTAGCTTTTAATTAAATTAAAGAAAAGATCATGGTAACTCAATTCCTTCTTCTTCAAAAAAAAAAGGCCTAGCAGCAGTAACTTTATTGTTCAAGCTATGGCT
>NW_019242719.1:0-1631 GCF_002742605.1 Olea europaea var. sylvestris | reverse complement strand
CCCTCCTCACGAGGACTCAGACAGGGTGATCCTATCTCCCCATCCTTGTTCATCATTGCAGCGGACTACTTCTCACGCTTGCTCACTCAGAGGTTTCAGCAGTATCCCAGTATGTGTTATCGACATGGAGCTAGTGCTCTTGTCTCACATCTCTCATTTGCTGATGATATGATCATCTTTGTCAACGGTCAGAAATAGTCTATCAGGAGGGTCTCAGACTGCTTGGAGCACTATGAAGGAGTTTCTGGCCAATTGGTGAATAGAGACAAGAGCGGTATTATACTATCCAAACGGGCATCCACTAGTCAGATCAGACGATTAGAGATTTTGACTGGCTTCAGACATCAGCAGCAGCCTTTCACTTACTTGGGTGTCCCCTTATTCAAGGGGACTAAGAGGAGCTTCCTTTATGATGACCTTATCCAGAAGATAAGGAATAGGATATCAGGTTGGGCCTCACGATTACTATTGCCTGGGGGTCGTATTACATTACTGAGGTCAGTACTTTCTTCCATACCTTTACATCTTCTTCAGATTATGCAGCCACCCAAGGCAGTGCTGAAGAAACTTGAGAGCATCTTCGCCCGATTCCTATGGGATTCTAAGGATCAAGCACGACGTTTACATTGGAGGAGTTGGAAGGCAATTTGCCTTCCTACTGATGAGGGAGGCCTCGGCTTTAGGAGATTACAGGATGTGGTGGACACCTTCTCCATGAAGCTCTGGTGGCTGTTCCGATCTCAGAGGTCACTTTGGGCTCAGTTTTTACTGGGCAAGTATTGTAAGGGGACGTATCCTTTACTTGCAGCAGTCCCAGTTCAGCTTCCCCTACCTGGAAGAGGCTGAAATCAGTTGGACCACGGACAGATCCACACATTGCTTGGCACCTTGGAACCGGTCAGATTTTCTTCTGGCATGATTGTTGGATGAGAAAGTCCATGTTGGCATCCCTATTCCCCCACAGACAGCACACATCTGCGAGGGTACATGATTTTTTTGACTAAACTGGGTGGGATTTTGTACGATTATTACGGGCCCTTCCTTCTCACATGGTGGAACAGGTAGGGGTGATACCTTTATGTGCAGATGCCACGGACCGAATTGTTTGGAAAATTACTTCGGATGGTGACTTTACCACCAAATCAACATGGCAACTAGTCCGTCCGGTTCGCCAGCCTCAGGACTTATATCGACTGCTGTGGAGCTCTATCTTGCCTACCACTATTTCATTCTTCTGCTGGAGACTGTGGCAGGATCTCATTCCAGTAGATGTTGTTATTCAGAGGAGAATTGGATGTCAGTTGGCCTCTCGTTGTCAGTGTTGTTCCGAGATTGAGACCATCAATCATATTTTCACGAGCAGCAGCATCTCCGACCAGGTATAGCAGCACTTTGGAGACATCTTTCAGATACCTATGACTTCAGGGGAGGGGGTCAGACAGAGGTTCCAGAGATGGCGGTATTCTGGACAGCATGTTCACCGTGGACACATTCGTATTATCATTCCTCTACTGATATTTTGGTTTCTATGGACTGAGAGGAATGATACGAAGCATAGAGGTATTCATATGGTGGCCAGACGTATTATTTGGAGGGTCTACCGCATGATCTCCTTTCTTCATATGGGAGGA
>NW_019242718.1:0-1631 GCF_002742605.1 Olea europaea var. sylvestris | reverse complement strand
CCAAATATGCAAGTGCTCATTTTTTCAAAAAATGGCCAAAATCTCTCATACGCCACGATGAAGTCATGACTTCAATCCAAAGCAGTCGCTATAACTCCGAAGAGTACTTATGGGCCCAAAATGGACACCGTTTGCAAACTTTACGCACAACTCTTCGAACGTCGACAATCTGAGCATTCCAAATTTGAAAGTGCTCATTCTTTCGAAAAATGGCTGAAATCCCTCGTACGTCACGACAAAGTGGTGAGTTCAATCCAAAATGGTCGCTACATTTCCAAAAAGTACTTATGGGCTGAAAACGGACACCGTGTGCAAAAGTTACGCCAAATTCTTCGTCCACCGACTCTCCAAGCGTTCCAAATATTCAAGTGCTCATTCTTTCGAAAAATGGTCGGAATCCCTCATACGTCATGATGAAGTAGTGAGTTCAATCCAAAACGGTCCGTGCATTTCCAAACAGTACTTATGGGCCCAAAACGGACACCGTGTGCAAAAGTTTCGCTAAATTCTTCGTACGCCGACTCTCTAAGCGTACCAAATATGCAAGTAGTCATTCTCTCTAAAAATGGTAGAAATCGCTCGTACGTCATGATGAAGTCGTGAGCTGAATCCAAAACGGTCGCTACATTTCTGAAAAGTACTAATGGGCCCAAAACGGACGCCGTTTTCAAAAGTTACGCTCAATCCTTCGAACGCCGACAATCCGAGCATTCCAAATTTGAAATTGCTCATTCTTTCTAAAAATGGCCGAAATCCCTCGTAGTTCACGACGAAATCGTGAGTTCAATCCAAAACGGTCGCTACATTTCCAAAAAGTACTTATGAGCCAGAAACGGACACCGTGTGCAAAAGTTACGCTCAATTCTTCGAACACGGACAATCCAAGCGTTGCAAATATGCAAGTGCTTATTCTTTCAAAAAATGGTAGAAATCCCTCTTACATCATGATGAAGTGCTGAGTTCAATCCAAAACGGTCGTTACATTTCGAAAAAGTACTTATGGGCCCAAAACGGACACCGTGTGCAAAAGTTACGCTCAATTCTCCGTACGCCGACTATCCAAGCGTTCCAAATATGCAAGTGCTCATTCTTTTGAAAAATGGCCGAAATCCCTCATACGTCACAATGAAGTCTTAAGTTCAATCCAAAACGGTCGCTACATTTCCAAAAAGTACTTATGGGCCCGAAACGGACACCGTGTGCAAAAGTTACGCTCAATTCTCCGTACGCCGACTATCCAAGCGTTCCAAATATGCAAGTGCTCATTCTTTTGAAAAATGGCCGAAATCCCTCATACGTCACAATGAAGTCTTAAGTTCAATCCAAAACGGTCGCTACATTTCCAAAAAGTACTTATGGGCCCGAAACGGACACCGTGTGCAAAAGTTACGCTCAACTCTTCGTACGCCGAATCTCCAAGCGTTCCAAGTATGCAAGTGCTCATTCTTTCGAAAAATGGCCAAAATCTCTCGTACACCCCAATGAAGTCATGACTTCAATCTAAAGCGATCGCTACAACTCCGAAAAGTACTTATGGGCCAAAAATGGACACCGTTTGCAAAAGTTACGGGCAATTCTTCGAACGCCGACAATCCAAGCATTCCAAATTTGAAAGTGCTCATTCTTTTGAA
>NW_019242717.1:0-1631 GCF_002742605.1 Olea europaea var. sylvestris | reverse complement strand
AATTTGATCACTTCTAAAGACTTCAAGAAAATGAATTGAGAGATGGTTAACGAACCCAAAGGCCTGATGATTTCTACAACAGAAAAAAGATCTAAAACTTCGTTTATTTTAGTGTCAAATACTACACAACTAACATGTCTTTGAAATATATTGGTAGTTAATCAAGATCTCCATAATTTTCGACAAACAATCATCACCAGTAAGTACTCGATGAAATCAAGAGTTTTGGGATTTCATAAAGCAATTTCTGGGCTGTTGGCAATGTTTAATAAGGCAAAAGGTTAAAGGGAAATCGATCGATGTAATCACTTGAGACATACAAGACCATTAACATCAATCAAGTTTGGAAGAGCCACCTCAGATGAGTCATCCACCAGAACAACTATTTTCCGGCACAGACTACCAGGTGCACATGGCAACACTAATAACAAAGAAAATTGCCAAATACTAACACAGAGAACATAACGACAAAGCACAAGATAAACAGACCAGGCAGCAAGCTTGAGCTCAGGACTGGAACAATCCGGCTTGACACTGGGAAAGGTGAACCATGATTTTTTTCATTGGCAAGGGATGGTGTCATCAGTCAAGGAACGGTTAGGAGGCATCATAAAACTCAAGTTAGATATACTCAGAAACCGTATCATGACTAGCACTTGCTTCCTTGGGTTTCAGCGAAAGATTAGCAAATTGCTGGTCCAGATCTCTGCTCTTAGCACGTCGATGGCTAGATGATGGCTGCTGTTGCTGTTGCTGCTGCTGCTGCTGCTGCTGCTGCTTATACAGGGCTCGTAATCTTCCAACTTCTCTTTCCAATACTTCATGCTCAACTGCACACAGCATCCATAATTTAATTCAGAGGAATCTTAAAGTGTAACAAACTTTTCTGCTGTCCAATTGCTGTTCTATCTAATCGAAGTCATTTACAAAGACCAAGGTGATGCTAGCTTTCCAATGTTTATACAATTATATTATAATATCTGTATTCAAAATTTCTATCTCTATATATTGCAAGGGGCTGAATTATATCTGAACAGAAACATGTTAATGCAGGTGACTAGTGCCTCCCGTCAGACAGCTAAAAGAACGTATACTTGGAACGTAAGTCAGAAGTATAGGTCTGCTGCCTTCTTAAACTTGATGTAAATACACAATAGTTGTTCATTAATGATAACAGTAATGGGAAGATGTCAGAGGGGAAAATGTGTTATTTTTATGCTTTAAATATAAATTCAATTTGATACAATTTGTGGACCAATGTACAAATTAACAATTCTCTACAGAGAATCCAACACCCTGGGGTGGGCTAGGATCATCTTTTACAATGCGCTAATAGTTGAAGCTTTAATATATAACTAAAAGAAGGATTTAACAGCAGTCTCTTCAGTACAGCATGATTTCATATCAAACCTCTTGAAGATACCTTTTAAAGCTCATATTATGCACCTGCTCTTTCAATTCCCTTTCCAAGACCTTATGTGTAAAAATAAGCATGTGTTAGGTTAATGTTTATTAACCTTTTTATAAACATTCAAGCCACTTTTTATCCATACATTTTGAACGACTCACAAATACTACCCACTTATCCACCACTCCTTTCTATCTATTCAAAATTTAAACTATTTATAAAC
>NW_019242716.1:0-1631 GCF_002742605.1 Olea europaea var. sylvestris | reverse complement strand
TCCATTATGATTATATGTCCAATTTGTTGTTCTCATTTTATCCAATTATGCAGAATCCTTTCAAAAAACAGCAAAAATTGAATACAAATGCTAATTATTAAAGAATTGATTTGTTTGAAAACAATTACAGTCTAGAAATTCTCTAATTAGTTATAAATCCAATCAGGTTTAATAATGAAGTCCATATCAAACATTTATAATTAGGCCATTCCTCACCTTGTTTAAAAGATACTCCAAATAGCTTGAACATAAAATTCCATTAAATTAAATAAGCTGAATAATCAAAGGGAACCAGTTAACGTTCTAGAACCCAGCCTATAGTAACTAAACTAATTTTTTAACTATATATATATATATATATAGAGAGAGAGAGAGAGAGAGAGAGAGAGAGAGAGAGAACAAGAACCATAAGCTATTTTCTTGCATTTTTCTTCTTTATTTTTATTTCCTTCTTAGCGGGTTATAAATACATATTTTGTAGCAGCCAACTCTCTCTTGTCTAAGGCTAGAGTCTAAACAATCCCAATTTTATTTCATTTCTGATCTTCCCTATGCAAAAACTTATTCTAACCGACTAAGATGCCCTCTTTTATTTTTTTATCTTCTCGCTTAGGTTTTTTTTATGATTCAAAATACAACAGTAAATAATTACATGAAAATGACAAATAAAAAAGGATACTTTAATATGAAACAAAGAATTGCTGAAACTTGGTTGTCCATATTCTCATTATATTGCACCCTTATATAGGTAAAAGGAAAATTTTCTACAAAGGAATTACAATAGTTAATCGAAAAGATGGAGAAATCAAAACCTATACTCCTCGAGGAGCCAAACGGACATATGCCCTTGCCTTGCCATTTGACCTTTCTTCCCGAGTGACTAGGAATGGAAAGAGGAAGCCTACTCATCTATCAGCTCCTCTCATAGATCGGTGCAGTTTTATGAAGTTGTTTTACCGGTCGGTCAGTCCCAGTAATTAATTCTTGCTGATCACGTCCTATAAGGATCATTCATTTGGATAGACGAGCTTTTTCAGCCCAAAAACTAAGAATCAATGGAATGTTGAATTGAAGTAATAATATTATTGAATCATCAGAACTATTTCGATATCTCTCTTCTTCGTTCGATAGACTTCTTTCATTTCCGAACTTGCTTGCGATAGGTCCTAGAATTAGTATGAGTAATTTACAACCTATTAAAAACATTTACAATTGAGAATTGTGTTAAGATAAAATATATCCCTTCGGTCTATGATAAATAAATGGGAGAAAATCCATATCAAACTTGTATTTTTCTTAATTTTAGGTTTATTTACTTCGATAAAAAGGGAAGAAATTTGCTCGAACCATTGTTATTTTATTTGAGTTTAGGTTTAAGTAAGTAGAACACAATTGACTGGGTGATAGAGTCATGGAAACACATCCTTCTTCCATATTTTAGACCTTAGCTCTCCATGGAACAATATATTATCCTCCTTCAAGTTGATAGTGGTGAATCAACAGGCATCAATTTGTCAACTACGAGTGTTATATTATATTCTCAAGGTTTTTGTAAAGTACCTGCTATTTGAAGTTCGGAGGATATGTGAGCTAATGTGATGGTATGATCATCAAATGCATCACGATAATGA
>NW_019242715.1:0-1631 GCF_002742605.1 Olea europaea var. sylvestris | reverse complement strand
TTTGTTTAAAGCTGAAACAAGCATTTGGATTCTAAAATTGATTTGCTGATCAAACAAGTCACCATCTTGCGATGCATGTTAAAAAATTAATCTATATCGAATAAATATAAAAACTTACATGACTATATAAGAATTTAATCTACTTCTTTGAAAACAACTCCTTGAATAGTCATATAAATTAATCCACCATACCCCATTTTCATTATTAAATACAAATCGAACATGAACTAGACGAATAGATTATCACTATAAGTCTTCAACATAGTATGGTCATTATTCAGAAAATATTACAATCCGACCATCATAACAGTGCCAGTATATGTTTGCTGCAACATTTGACCTAATTTAGAGGGTTGTATAAAGAAGATGGCAGCAATGGGGACTGAAAGGTGCAAACAGTCCATGGACAAAACCCTAATTCATCATTTGCTGCAAATGGATTTCCTTCAACAGGAAACACATTAAAATTTGGTAGAATTTCTTCTTGGATTTTGATCTTTTTTCGTGCTCGAAATTCGTCTTGGAATCCCTTTGTTTCAACTTCATAATCAGATTCAAATTCCTTTTCATTTGATTGATCAGATTCTTCACTTAGAGGAGGCAGTGATAGTATAGGAGAAGAATAAGGCTTGTTTGGCTTAGTACTAGGTACCCGGTTCTTATATTCCTCGATAATACGGTCCATAAATCTTCCCTGTGCTTCAATCTTCCATTTCAAGCTCTTTTGAACCTATAGGAAAATGAGTTTATGTATATAATTTTCTTGTTATGGGGATCTTGTTGGTGAAATAAAGGTATTCTAATGCAAATTAATATAAGCTGCACAACGTTTTGGTTGAGTTGTTTCATCTTGAACAAGACAAATTCACGAGATTTTTTTGGTGTTGATTCCATGATTTTTCTTTTGTGCCGAGCATTTGAATCTCCTTAAAGAGAGACTTAATTGTTTGAGTGAACGAATTTTGATATCGATTTTGTAAAGAGTAATGTTGTTCATAGTCGTTCACTGCAGTAGTCGTCCTACGTGGCATCCTACATGACGATTTGTAATTTGATGTATTAATGTAGTAATTTTTTTCTCAACTCATACACTAAATCACTATCTGCCACATGTATGCAACGTACGGCAACTGTGACAGTTTGTGACTGCAAATAACATTATCCTTTTGTAATTGTAAAGTATATTTACCTCAATTTGATCGTTCCATCGTCTTTGTGCTTCCATCTGCATTCTTAATGCTTCATTTAGCTGAGCACCTCTACATCAACATTACTAATAACATGGTGAAGTTGAAGAAGCAAATATTGAAAAATCTTCATGTTATAAAAAAGAAGCCTTAATGAAGGATATGAACTCACGCTTTCGTGCTGAAATTTGGCAATTCTTCTGATATACTTCTTCGTTCAATTTTGTCTTCTATGCATCACGAGATATGGAGTTTTACATTTAAACGACAAGAAATTTGAGAAAACAAGAATTAGAATATAATCAAGTTTACTTACTATGGCCACCTTCTGGAGTGAATATTGACATCCTGTATTTCTGTAAAAGTGATGAACTATTCATACTATGCATAATGTTAGATTTAAAGGAAATGTGTATATATTAATTGAAAAATGAAAAAAAAAAA
>NW_019242714.1:0-1631 GCF_002742605.1 Olea europaea var. sylvestris | reverse complement strand
TATTCCACCCATTAAATTTTCCACGTAATGGGGGCTAAACAGGGGCTTAATTTTGAACTTACCAATGTTTTCAACTTTATAGAGTTCAACAAATTCATAGCATGGTTCATATTGCTACTTGATTCAATAAATTATTGGATCAAGTTTCAAATCGAGATTTTAGCTTTCTTGGGTTATGATTCAATCTTTTGTAGGTTTCGGAGTTACTATTGCTACTTGGATTCATATCAATTCGTAAAGCTTTGGCTTTAATGTCAAGTTATATCTATATCTTTCCTCATTTTTTTCATCTTCTTCATCAAGTCTCCATCATTTTCTCGTTATCATCTTCTTGAATCAAATACTTCAACACAAATACCAAGAACATTCAAGAACAATATTGTGCATTAAATTTAGTGCACCAATACAATTTCCTTTCCATCTCTCTTGCCTTTGCTAATTTTCCTCCTATATATTGTTAGAAAAACAAAAATTCAAAAAAAATCCACCAGAAAGAAAAAGAAAATTCCAAGCCAAAAAGACGCTTATTCTATTTCAAGAAATACATTCTTTCTTGAAATTCTTTCTTATGTTTTCATTCAATTTTTACATTCCTTCCTTGCTTTAGTCCTTTCCTAGAGTCAAATTCTTCTTAAATTCATTGTACTTCGGGTTCGAACCTCACAATGATCAATTAGTTCTTTAGAGAACTTGAAAGAAAGCATTGAGAGGGAAAAAAATGTGGTGAGTTTATTATAGGAAAAAAGCCAATTGTTTAGTGAAACACGAGGCACACAAAATTCTAATGTGTCTATTAAAGCAAATTCGATATCAAGAGAGGGAGACAATCAAGTCTTCATGATTAGGACCATGCAACAACAATTCAAGTGGATAAATGTGATATTTTGAAAAATAGAGAAAGAATGGATCGGCAGGATAACCATGATTGCTGAGTTACAAAGGGAGCAACCTAGAGGAGTTCCAAATGTTAGGAGGCAAGATAGAAGTGATCCTAGGGATGAAGTTGATGATGGGAATGAATTGGATAGTCCTAATGAGGGTGATCAAATATTAAAGACCGAAATGTACCAGATGAGGAATAGAGGAGATAGGCGTAAAAGGGGTCATAGAGGAGATCCTAGGAACTTTGGTGGATGCCAAGTTTGATAGGCACTTGGGTAGCATTAAGATGAAAATTCCTTCATTCCAAGGTAGAAATGATCTGAAGGTGTATTTAGCATGGGAAAAGAAGTTGGAGTTGATCTTTGATTACCATAATTATTCGAAGGACAAAAGGGTGGTACTAGTAATAGAGCTCACCGACTATGCAATCATAAGATGGGATCAATTAGCAACAAGTATGAGGAGGAATCTTGAAGGCGATAATGAGGAAGAGATTTGTGCCTAATCACTATTATGGGGATCTTTATCAAAAACTTCAACGCCTTAGTCATGGTTCAAGAAGTCTGGAGGATTATCACTAGAAGATGGAGATAGCTACGATTAGGGCAAATGTTGAGGAGGATATGGAAACCACAATAGACCCACAAGAGAGAAAAGAAAGAGTCTTCAGAGAGGAAAGAAAAGTTAAAAGTAAGATTCTTCGGAAAAGAGATTGAAATAAAGAGGCCTTTAGTGGAAAACCAAACTTT
>NW_019242713.1:0-1631 GCF_002742605.1 Olea europaea var. sylvestris | reverse complement strand
CGTCCGTTTTGGGCCCATAAGTACTTTTCAAAAATGTTGCGACTGTTTTGGATTGAACTCACCGCTTCGTTGTAACGTATGACACATTTTGGCCATTTTTCAAAGAATGAGCACTTGCACATTTGGATTGTCGACGTTCGAAGAATTGAGCATAACTTTTACATGCGGTGTCCGTTTTGGGCCCGTAAGTACTTTTTGGAAATGTAGCGATCGTTTTGAATTGAACTCATCGGTTCATCGTGATGTATTAAGGATTTTTCCCATTGTTTAAAAGAATGAGCACTTGCATATTTGGAACGCTTGGATTGTTGGCGCTCGAAGAATTGAGCGTAACTTTTGCATACGGTGACCGTTTTGGGCCCATAAGTAGTTTTCGGAAATGTAGCGATCGTTTTGGATTGAACTCACCACTTGATCGTGACATATGAGGGATTTCACCCATTTTTCAAAAGAATGATCACTTGCATATTTGGAACGCTTGGATTGTCGGCGTTCGAAGAATTGAGCGTAACTTTTGCATACGGTTCCGTTTTGGGCCCATAAGTACTTTTCGGAAATGTAGCGACCGTTTCGGATTGAACTCACCACTTCGTTGTAACGTATGAGGCATTTTGGCCATTTTTCAATGAACGAGCACTTGCACATTTGGATTGTCGGCGTTCGAAGAATTGAGCGTAACTTTTGCATACGGTGTCCATTTTGGGCCCATAAGTACTTTTTGGAAATTTGCGACTGTTTTAGATTGAACTCACCACTTCATCGTGACGTATGGGGCATTTTGGCCATTTTTCAAAGAATGAGCACTTGCACATTTGGATTGTCGACGTTCGAAGAATTGAGCGTAAATTTTACATACGGTGTCCGTTTTGGGCCCGTAAGTACTTTTTGAAAATGTAGCGATCGTTTTGAATTGAACTCATCGCTTCATCATGACGTATTAGGGATTTTGCCCATTGTTTGAAAGAATGAGTAGTTGCTTATTTGTAACGCTTAGATTGTTGGCGTTCGAAGAATTGAGCGTAACTTTTGCATACGGCGTCCGTTTTGGGTCCGTATGTACTTTTCGAAAATATAGCGACCGTCTTGGATTGAACTCACCGCTTCGACGTGACATATGAGGGATTTCAGCCATTTTTTGAAAGAATGAGCACTTACAAATTTGCAATGCTTTGATTGTTGACGTTCGAAGAATTGAGCGTAACTATTGCATACGGCGTCCGTTTTGGGCCCGTAAGTACTTTTCGAAAATGTAGCGATAGTTTTGGATTGAACTCACCACTTCGTCGTGACGTATGTGGGATTTTGGCCATTTTTCAATGAACGAGAACTTGCACATTTGGATTGTCGGCGTTCGAAGAATTGAGCGTAACTTTTGCATTTGGTATCTGTTTTGGGCCCTTATGTACTTTTTCGAAATGTAGCGACCGTTTTGGATTGAACTCACCGCTTCCTCGTGGTGTATGAGGGATTTTGCCCATTTTTTGAAAGAATGAACACTTGCATATTTGGAACGATTGGATTGTCAGCGTTCGAAGAATTGAGCGTAACTTTTTCATACGGCGTACGTTTTGGCCCCATTAGTCATTTTCGGAAAATGTAGCGACCGTTTTGGATTGAACCCACCGCTTCGC
>NW_019242712.1:111324-117861 GCF_002742605.1 Olea europaea var. sylvestris | reverse complement strand
GAATTGTTTGTGCCATACATGGATCCTAGTGATGCTTGGTACTTCAAGACCTACATGGATGCTGGGGAATATGGGTTTGGGTTACAGGCTATGCCACTTGACCCGCTTAACGATTGTCCAAGGAATGCCTACTATATGGATGGTGTCTTTGCAGCTGCCGATGGAACACCGTATGTCCGATCCAACATGGTTTGTGTGTTTGAGAGTTATGCAGGTGACATTGGATGGAGACACTCTGAGAGCCCAATCACTGGCATGGAGGTAACATAGATCGTCTTATTTTCATATAATCCTCCTTCATTTTTATACTGTCATTGCACATTACGAAACTTGAAAATTATAGTAAAAATCTTGTGGGCTACGTTGTGCGAATGTATGGCGCAAAGCATATTATATGTAGTAGGCTAGTTGTACGTCAATTTTCTCGACACATCTAGCTGTTCTTGTTAGCACTGGACTTGTATTGATTTCTTTTGTTGGACTTATTGGCAGATTCGAGAGGTAAGGCCGAAAGTGACATTGGTGGTGAGGATGGCAGCATCGGTTGCCAACTATGATTATATAGTAGATTGGGAGTTCCAAACCGATGGGCTTGTTAGAATTAAGGTAAGTTTGAATTGTATACATATCTCTCTCTTTTCACAAGTTTCTCTATCAGTCATTTTCACAAGTTGGAAATATCTTCCTTTATAATCTCATTTCATAAGCTGCCAAAATTAGAAAAATCGTTGGCAAAGAATCTGTTTCACTGTCACGATAAGAAATTTTACCTAAACCTTGTTTGAGCCCCATTTTGGGTTAAAAATGTATTTTGAAATAGTGACTTTTTGGAAAATGTGTGATTGAAAAATAAGGATTTTTTTTTTTATTTACGTTTAATATTATTTTATTGAATATTGTGAGGTTGCAAAGAAGAAAGAGAAAAATGTATTTTGATAAGAGTTATGCTCAAACAAGGGCCTAATCCCATCACCATTGAGTGGGAGATTTGACTAATTTGTAGTCAATGTATAAAAAACATAGGGGTTCTTGTAGTGTCTTGATATCGAAAATTTCTTGATATTCAGTGAACATGACGAGTAGATTGCCTTTTGTTAAATATCACAATTATCTTCCTGTTTCCAGAAACTTGTTGGGTTTAATTTTACATTCTATTGACATCAATAACACATTTTGCCCAATAGAAAAACGAAAATTTAATCAAGTGCCTGTTTATAAAGCTTTTTTCTCCATTAATTTTGTCTTACACCATGTTTGATAACCTTGATTTTTCATGGAAAATGTTTTCCATTTCCACCCAATTTGTGTTGTTTGATTGCTAAAAATTTTCATGGAATTTGTTTTCCAACTTCCCTCCACACGTGCCAATTCCATGGTTTTGTGGAAATTTAATTTTTAAATTTTTTTTTTGACAATTGGAACAAATTCTATTCCCAATTGTAACAAATTTTGTCCATTTAGTTGACAATTTTCATGAAAAACAAAGTTAAACGAACACCAAAAGATAAAAAATTTCAACATTTTTTTGGTAGAAAATTATACTAATAAAACGCATTAAATTGCCAATTTCCAGTAAAACAAGTTTTAGGCAATTCAATTTCCTGGAATTCGTTTTCTTTCCACCCAAATTCCATCCTTACAATCAAACGGACCCTTAGTGCTTTGTTGTATTTCCTTGTGTACACTGTTTCCTAGGTTGGCCTTAGTGGAATACTGATGGTGAAAGGCACTCCTTATGTCAACACGAACCAAGTAAACGAACAAGAAAACCTCCATGGAACTCTCTTGTCTGAAAATGTCATTGGTGTCATCCATGATCACTACATAACATTCCACCTTGACATGGACATCGACGGCTCAGATAATTCCTTTGTAAACGTTCATCTCCAACGAGAACATACCTTACCTGGAGAATCTCCGAGAATGAGCTACCTGAAAGCGGTAAGAAACGTAGCAAAGACTGAAAACGATGCGAAGATTAAGCTCAAGTTGTATGATCCATCAGAATTCCACATCATTAATCCAGGCAAGACAACGTGGGTTGGAAATCCAGTGGGCTATAAGGTGGTACCTGGTGGCACAGCAGCTAATTTGCTTGATCCGAACGATCCTCCACAAAAGAGAGGTGCTTTTACCAACAACCAAATTTGGGTTACTCCATATAACAAGAGTGAGCAATGGGCTGGTGGTTTGTTTGTTTACCAGAGTCATGGCGATGACACCTTGGAAGAATGGTCTCAAAGGTACCAAATTCTTTTATGACCTTGTACTTTTTCATTTTCTCCGAAAACTATGACTTGATATAAAAAATTTGTTAACAATTGTCTTTGTTGTCCAGCTAGGCAAAATCAGTCAAGACTTTTCTGTCTTTCCTTTGAATCTTAGGGCTCGTTTGGCTGGACTTTCAAAAAGTCAAAAGTTACTTTTGAGAGTAAAAAGTTGCTTTTGAATATACTTAGATAATTTTTTGAAAGTGTTTTGTCTAACTAGAAGAAGTTTTAGAGCTAGCTTTCTTATAAAGCTTTTCAACAAAAAGCAGAAATCTTGATTTGGTATTTTTAAGAAGTGCATCTCAAATGCATAACTAGTTTAACATTACACGATTTTGCTGGTTGGCACGTAGTTTCTTTCTCTGTCTCCTCATTTACATTTCCAATATTCATACAGAACAAAAATGGCAATGCTTTGAACTCTAAATGCGAATGTTGATATCAAGATTTAGGTGTTAGATATCACCTCGTACTTGTCTCTATATTGGTTAATCAATTTTTAACCTTTTCTTCTTCTTCTTTTTTTTTTTTTTTTTGGGTCAGGGATGATCCAATTGAGAACAAGGACATTGTCTTATGGTATACATTGGGATTTCATCACATTCCATGTCAAGAAGATTTTCCCATAATGCCAACTGTATCCTCAAGCTTTGATTTGAAGCCTGTGAATTTCTTTGACAGCAATCCTATTCTTAGGATCCCACCAAATGTTGAGAAGGATCTTCCCATTTGCAAAGCTGCTTCTGCTGCTTCAGCTTGATAAAATCTATCCAATTCACCCTTCCGAACCCTATCACACAATATCTAACATGTAGTCGTGATGGGAGCGGCGAAGATGGATCTGTATATATAGTTTCCTGATCTGGATGTATAAGACTTTTGATCTATTGTAACTAGATTATTCTAGGGGTACCTAAGGGGTATCGAAGTGTGTCCATTATGTTGGAGGGGCCCTTCGGTACATGGTGATGTACGACTAGAATAATCCATTGTAAAATATATGTATTTCTGGTGCAATAAATATATTTAGTTTTATATTAAGTGAATCAATTCGAGACGTTCGAACACAAACGAAATGATTTTCTTTTATGTGGACATGTTTGTTTAGCATTGAGTATTTTTGTCCACCCCATGAAGGGCTCGTCTATTGGAAGCTTATATTTCTAATTCTTGTATGAGAGCTTTTTGAAGAAGCAACGTTAGATCAAATTTTCTATAATTAATAATTTTTATGCAAATAAATTTTAGGCAATTCAATTATCTAGAATTATTCTCTTTTCATGCAAGTTTTATACTTGCAATCAAACATTTCCTAAAAGCTCTTGCACCTAGATAATGCGCTTCGAAAAAATTATATAAACATGTTTAAAAGTAATTTTGCAATTTTAGAAACAATTTTTTATTTTTTAAGAGTTAATTTTTGTTCTTTTGTGAGGTTGTAACTTAGATGGAACAAGTTATTTTAACAGATTTTTTTTGTCCACCTACTTGACAAACACAATCTTGGCAGCAGATGATTGTGTGTAAATGTTGATTATTTTTTAAACAATTCAATGATAGGATATCACACGACATTTTGTCAAGGAAGTGGATAAATAATTCTGAAAATGTAGCATGATTCAATATAGATAGTAAATTCAGTATTCAATATTTAAAATATTTTATAGCCAAAACATAATAGATTATTACTAATCTCAAGAAATAATCTCTTTATTTTTGTTAAGTTTTACTAAGCCTCTGTTTAATGGTCAGTATTTTGAGGAAATGAAGTTTTGGATAGCGATTTTTTGAAGAATATATAACTCCCGTTTGGTAGTAATTTTTCATCCCCAAAAATTAATTTTTTTATCATTATTTTACTATTTAAGCTTTCATTTTTTACTTCTTCATTTATAGATGGAATCCATTTCTCTCTCTAGCGATCAAAAAATCAATTCTCATAATCAATATCGAACAGGCCCATAGTTAAAAAGTAGGAAAAATTTGTAAGTTTACGTGCAAAATATTTTATTTTAAGAATGTATGGTTGAAAATGAGTATGTGAAAAAAAATGAGTTTTGAAAAAATGATTATAAATCATACTTTAAAATATAAAGTCATAATTAAATTAAATGAATCAACTGTCATTTAAATTTAATAATTTATTGCTAGGAAACTTTAATTGATTAAATTATAGCAATTTATCAATTAGATTACTAATAAATGAAGATGACTGATTTTGTTTCTTCATTTTTTGTTTAATTATTTATTTAATATAAAAATTTAAAGTTGGAATTAGGTCGAAGTCAGGTTTTTGGTCAACCGACGGTGTATTTGACAGATTCTGTTAATTTGTCTTTGTGCCGTGACAAAATTAAAAGGTTTGGACTGTGGTGCCACAAAGTCAAGGTTGAGATGAAGTCTGCCAAAAGGATAAAGGTTTAGGACCGCAGTTGCAATTACCTCATTATAAACCCACCCCCACCGCCCAACCCGGGTCTGGACGTTCTCCACGTCTCCCCCTGTCGCTCTCTCGGGAAACTCTCTAGTCGTCCCCCACCGATTTCCACTTCGAAACTCACCGGAACTATAATCAAAATCAACGTCTAGCTTTATCGATCTCTCATTCGTTACATTTCCACCGCTGGGAGAATGGAAATTCTGAGAGGCGACTCTTCCAAAACCACCGCTGCTACTGCGGTGCCCGGAAACGATGAAGACGTACGCCGAAATCGAATTCGATCAAGCAAACTCTACCTCGACGTGATTCCTTCTAAGGTGACTCACAAATATCTAGATAGTTTTTGTTGAACTTCCTCGTGTAAAAGCGGTATCTGACTATCACACCAGAATAACTAATTCCTGTCGAACATGTTGCACTACAAAATACAGGTTCCTTTAATTTATTCGTCTTCATACGATATCTGCTTCATGGGAATGGAAAAGCTGTAAGTAATTTTTTTGTCCTTTTTTTTTTTTTTTTTAATTTTATCAATTGGATTGGTGAGAAAATAATTGTCCCGAAAAACCGGAAAACTAAGCTGGGAATTTATTAGTAGTGTGAAAATTTCATGGATAACACACAAATGTCTTTAACTTTGGTGGAACAAATAGAAAATTAAAGGGATTCATTGTGGAATATAGGGAGGTTAAATTTGGAAGAGAACACTTGATCAAGTATGTGAGATTAGTATTTTTAATATTGTAAAATTTAATTCATTGAGCAGATTACCATAGTTAGATTTTATATTTCCATCTTGAAAGAATTATCCTTGATATGCCTTATTAACAAATAATGAAGGTTGTTTAAAACATTAAGGATCTATTTGATTGCAAATGTGGGAAAGGTAAACATGGAATTTAAGTTGGAAAAGAAAAATCACCAAAACCGTAGGAATGCATTTTCCATGGAATTGGTCAAAAACATGCTTTAAGTATTTCAACCCTGTAATTCGACCTCCATTTCCACTTTCGTATCAAACAGCAAAGTAGAAAATGAATTCTTCGGATATGACATTTTCCATGGAATTCACTCCAATCAAACGGAGCCTAATGTCTTTGAAAATGAAAGTTCACCGATTAAGTCAATGGTTTTCTTGTCATAAAATCCTGGTTACCACACTCAGGTAGGTTATGTGTGAAAGGAATATTCAATAGATCGTATAGGGGCGACGAATGAGGTGGGTTGATTGACAATTGACAGGTGGAAAAATGGCTAAAACAGGAAGTGATGCTTTAAGTATTTCTACCTTGAAATTCGAACTCCATTTCCACTTTCGTATCAAATAGCTAAAGTAAAAAAACGAATTCCTTGGAAGTGACATTTTCCATGGAATTCACTCCAATCAAACGGAGCCTAATGTCTTTGAAAATGAAAGTTCACCGATTAAGTCAATGGTTTTCCTGTCATAAAATCCTGATTACCGCTCTCAAGTAGGTCATGTGTGAAAGGAATATTCAATAGATTGCGTAGGGGTGACGAATGAGGTGGGTTGATTGACAGCTCACAGGTGGAAAAATGGCTAAAAAAGGAAACATTCACTTTTTGTATTTTGCCTCTATAGTATTTTTGCCGAGATGGATTTCTATCTTATTTACGGAAAGTGTGCAATCTTGGCTTTTCAATTTCAGGCATCCTTTTGACTCTTCTAAATGGGGTCGCATCTGCCGCTTTCTTATTTCAGAAGGTTTTCTGGACAAAAAGAACATAGTTGAACCTCTGGAGGCTACAAAAGATGATCTTCGAGTGGTATTCATTCTTTGTTGAGATTCTTGACTTGCATGCTTC
>NW_019242712.1:10908-95714 GCF_002742605.1 Olea europaea var. sylvestris | reverse complement strand
ATACTGGTGCGAAAAACATGTTTTGGCTTGGCAAATCTTCAGCATTAGTAATTTATGACATAGTGTCTACTATTGAAGGATGTCGGCAAGTACCCATCCACGAATTTTTAGAACAACCGCATCAGTACGACGACACACAGTTCTCTTATAACATTACCTTTCTGCACTTTCCATATCGTGTCTTCCCAATAAACCCCAACCTACCCTTTTTTTTCTTTTCACATATAGTAGAGCGCAATGTCATGGACCTAGTTTTGTTAAACCCGAACAACTAGAACCATGCAGCCTTAACATTTGGCAATTCCCGTCCCTCACGAGAAAACGTTAAGTCAGCATTTTCACGCTCACAAATAATTTAACCAATGAGGCTAAATTATAACTATTTTGAGAAGAGAATTTTGGAAGTAAGAAATATATGAAAAATAAGTAAGGTTGGGGAAACTTTCGTTATATAAATGAAAGGGAAAACTTTATAATCTCTGTAATGTAAAAAACTCACTTCACTCTACATGATTTACAAATGAGACTTCCGTCTCTATTTATAGGCAAAATCTTGCAAGTTGCATTGAAATCAATGGCCAAGATTAATTTGATCAAAAGGTCCCCATTGGTGGCAAATCACAAATTGTCTTAAACCTCTTTTGATCAAGTTGCATCTAACTTTCCAACTCATGCTAGTTGGTATCAAGTAGATATTCTCTACAAATTTCTTTACTAGTGGATATGTCATTTTCATAGTGCCAACTTGAACTTAGCTTGCATCTTGATATTTTCTTACAAGTGACACAAGTTGGCCAAATTGCCCACTTGCTTCCCCAAAAATATTTGGCTGCATGCCCGTGTCTTTTTCCTCTTGAAATGACTAGTTAGGACTTAGAAAAACCTCATTTTTCGTGCTGGAAAGTTGACTGCTTCAGGTAACCTGCGTTCTACCCAAAACAGGTTGCCTGCGTCCTTGGCCGAATCTGCCTACATCCCTTGCCGCAAGCTATTCCATCCTGCTGAGGTGTGCTGCCCGCGCTGTTTTGCTGCCACTGTCAAGATGGATCGACCGCGACCGTGGGGACATAAGTCACTCTCCCGCCGAATCTGGCGACGCCTTCGTTGTCATGTAGTATCGAAGCTAGGATCAAATTGCCATGGATCTCCTTCATTCTTCCAAGTAGCTTCGGACTCGGGCAATTCTCCATTTGATTAAGTAATAGGTGCAAGGGGAACACCCCTCCGTCTCACCATGTGATCCGCCAAAATGGATTCAACATTACTCTCAAAAGATTTTGTGACGATGGGAGGTGCCCTTTTTGATTTGTTTCTCCCCGGATCTTCCAAGTCCGGCCTATATGGTTTCAACACGCTCACATGAAAAATCGGGTGGATCTTTAAAGTGCTTTGAAGATCTAGCCGCAGGAAATTCTTCCAACCTTAGCTATGAGGGGAAACAGACCTCCATAGTTTCTAATCAAACCTTTATGAACTTTGCGGTAGGCTTTGTATTGTTGAAGCAGCACTTTCATAAGTACTTGATCTCTAATGTTAAACTCCAATGGTCTTCGTCTCTCTTCAGCCCATTCCTTCATCCGCTTCTGGGCTTTCTCCAAGCAAGAGCTAGCTAAGTCTGCATGATCTCCCCATGACTTAGTCATTTTTATTGCTCTTGGACTTCGGCTTGTAGATCACCAACCATAGGTAAAGTGTGGGGCATTGTAGGTTGTCGCCCCGTTGCAAGCTCGAACGGACTATGTCCGGTGGATTCACTTCTCTGCAAGTTGTAGGCAAACTGAGCTATGTCCATCAACTTCGCCCAATCCCACTGATTAGCACTAATAAAGTGCCGAAGATAACACTCCAACAATGCTTTCACTCGTTCCGTTTGCCCATCCGTCTGTGGGTAAAAACTAGAAAAGTGCAAATCCAATTCAAGAAGTTTAAACAAATCCGTCCACAATCCCGATCACTTACAATATGTTTAGGCGGTTCCCAATACTTCACAACATGTTTGAAAAATAATATTGCTGTCTCCTCCGCGGTGCAATCCTTAGGGGCCGGAATGAAAGTAACAAATTTTGAAAACCAATCAACAACAACAATTATTGATCCGAACCCTTCAGACTTTGGCAAGGCACTAATGAAATCCATGGTAACCACTTCCCATGGTTGATCCGGAACAGGAAGAAGATCAAGAAGTCCCACCAGTAATTTGTTCTCCACTTTGTCTTGTTGAGACACAAGACATGTTCGGACGTATGTCTCAACTTGATCCCTCATTTGCGGCTAATAATATGCTTGTTCAATCAAAGCCAATGTCCAATCTATCCCAGGATGTCCAACTCACTTGGTGTCATGGCATTCCCGAACCACGTCGCGTTGTAAATTTTTCCACTTAGGCACAAATACCTGTTGCTCAGTGGTGTATAGCAACCCATTGTCAATCCAAAATCGCCTTGTTTTGAACTTCAAGGCTTTTGTTGAAATTCGGCAATGCCAACACGGCTCCGACATGACCGCCACCTTTAAATCATCAATAGCTTTTTGACATTTTATGGTCCAATCCCATCCTTGAGACTTTTTGGGCAAGTCCGTCAATAGGGCCGCTCTAGATGAGTAACTTTTAATGAAACGTCGGTAATAATTCACCAATCCAAGGAAAGACCGTAACTCCGTCACTTAAGTGGGCGGCTTCCACTCATTGATTGCTTTTACTTTAGCTCCATCCATGCGTAACTGACCATGTTCGATGATATACCCAAGAAATTCACCTCTTCTTTGGCAAACGAATATTTCTCCTTTTTGATGAACTAACTCATTTTCCCGCAACACTTGGAAGATAATTTTCAAGTGCTCAACATGTTCATCCAATGTGTTGCTATATATAACAATATCATCAAGATAGACCACCACGATCTTATCCAAATATGGATAAAATATCTTGTTCATCAAGGTGCAAAATGTGTGGCCGGAGCATTTGTCAAATCGAATGACATGACAAGCCATTCATAAGAACGATACCGAGTAATGCAAGTAGTTTTAGGCTCATCTCCCTCCGCAATTTGAACTTGATAATAGCCTTTTCGCAAATCAACCTTTGTTTAGAATTTAGTGCTACCAAGCTGATTAAATAAATCCGCAATCAATGGACGACAAACACGGGCATTAGTTGATACCGGAGCCACACATAATTTCATCATAGAGGATAAAGCACGAAGGCTTGGATTGAACATTCGCCATGGAGTTGGATTGTTGAAGACGGTGAATGCAACCGCAAGGTCGTTGGCAAGCGTAGTTTGAGGAGCGGAACTACGGTTGGGTTCGTGGCACGGATTCGTTGATATTTTTGTCGCACCAATGGATGATTTCAAGCTAGTGTTGGGCTTAGATTTCTTGAGGAAGGTAAATGCAATTCCTATGCCTTCCTTTGGCTCTATGTGTATTTTGGAGAAAGGATCATCATGTATGGTTTCTATTGTTTTCATGGGGAGGGTGACTTATGTCCCCCAAGGTTGTGGCCGATCCACCCCGACAACGGTCGCAAAATAGCGTAGGCAGCGCGTTTCAGAAGGGATGGAACAGTTTGTGGCAGGGGGCGTAGGCAGATTCAGACAGCAGATAGAGGCAAATTTAGGCAGGGGATGCAGACAGATTCGATTGGGGACGCAGGTAGCCTGTTTTGGGCAGAACGCAGGCTGCCTGAAGAAGTCAACTTTTCAGCATAAAAATGAGGTTTTTCTAATTCCTAACTAGTTGTTTCGGGAGGAAAAAGACATGGGCCTGCAGCCGGATATTTTTGGGGAAGCAAATGGGCAATTTGGCCAACTTGCACAACTTGTCCAGTTGTGCAACTCATGCCACTTTTAAAATAATATCAAGATGCAAACTAAGTTCAAGTTGGCATTATAAAAATGACATATTCATTTGCAAAGAAATTTGTAGAGAATATCCACTTGATGCCAACTAGCATTAGTTGGAAAGTTGAATATAACTTGATCAAAGGAGGTTTAAGACAACTTGCCACCAATGGAGACCCCTGGATCAAATTAATCTTGGTTATTGATTTCAAGGCAACTTAGAAGGTTTTGCCTATAAATAGAGATGAAAGTCTCATTTGTAAATCATGTAGAGTGAAGTGAGTTTTATAGAGTTTTATACATTTGAGAGATTGTAAAGTTTTCCTTTCATTTATATAAAGAAAGTTTCCCCAACCTTATTTTTCATATATTCCTTACTTCAAAATTCTCTTCTCAAATGGTTATAATTTAGCCTCATTAGTTAAATTATTTGTGAGCGTGGAAATGATGACTTAACATTTTCTCGTGAGGGATAGGAATTGCCGAACGTTAAGGCCGCACGGTTTTAGTTTTTCGAGTGTTACAATACAAGGTCTGTGACAAGTGGTACCAGAGCTTCGTTTGTAGGCCGTTATAATGTTAGATAAACTATTGATATTGAGATTGAGGAGATGGGTCGGGGTGCTGCCCCAATTGAAGTAAAGAAAACGCGAGGCAAAAGTAAGGTTGGGGAAACTTTCTTTATATAAATGTATAAAACTCACTTCACTGTACATGATTTACAGATGAAACTTCAATCTCAATTTATAGGCAAAACCTTGTAGGTTGCCTTAAAATCAATGGCCAAGACTAATTTGATCCAAGGGTCCCCATTGGTGGCAAATTATCTTAAACTTCCTTTGATCAAGTTGCATTTAACTTTCCAACTCATGTTAGTGGGCATGAAGTGGATATTCTCTACAAGTGGATATGTCATTTTCATAGTGTCAACTTGAACTTAGCTTGCATCTTGATATTATCTTGCAAGTGGCACAAGTTGAACAAGACAGGTTGTGCAAGTTGGCCACTTGCTTCCCCAAAAATATCCGACTGTAGGCCCGTGTCTTTTTCCTTGGAAACAGCTAGTTAGGATTTAGAAAAACCTCATTTTTCTGTTGGAAAGTTGACTACTTCAGGCAGCCTGCGTCCCCTGCCGCAAGTTGAAGCATGCTGTTTCGCGGCCGCTGCCAGGACGAATTGGCCACTACCATGGGTGACGTAAGTGCAAGCTCCAACTCAGCTTTTTTACTTTTACCACTTTCTATTTGAGAATGCAAGGAGCCTCACATCTTTTAGTAATATCTTTAATGTGTAGAGAAAACATTAGAGCGGTTGTGCAAGTTGGCCACTTGCTTCCCCAAAAATATCCGACTGTAGGCCCGTGTCTTTTTCCTTGGAAACAGCTAGTTAGGATTTAGAAAAACCTCATTTTTCTGTTGGAAAGTTGACTACTTCAGGCAGCCTGCGTCCCCTGCCGCAAGTTGAAGCATGCTGTTTCGCGGCCGCTGCCAGGACGAATTGGCCACTACCATGGGTGACGTAAGTGCAAGCTCCAACTCAGCTTTTTTACTTTTACCACTTTCTATTTGAGAATGCAAGGAGCCTCACATCTTTTAGTAATATCTTTAATGTGTAGAGAAAACATTAGAGCAATAATCTCTGTAAGCATCTGTAAAACAAAAGATAAAGTTATTATTCTGGTACTTTTAGTGTATGTATAACTGTTAAATATATAACCATGTGATCATTCTAAAATGCCTACAGACTAGATGAAAATGCATATAATTGAGTATTTTGGCTAATCAAAGTGAGAAATATGCAGAAATAACTATTCGCATTAGACTCTGGAACATAATCCTTCTGAGTAATTAAGTGAACTTAGCTTTGAGAGAGATGTAAACAAAAAAGTTATATTTGGATATTTTACTCCATATACTCAATTCTTTGATGCATTGACAATGTGTGTTATATCTTTTAGTTAAATGACTATTTGTGTCATCTTACAAACAGTATTAGTTATTTGAGTTGTCCAGCTTTTATATGCAATGCCAAAAAGGGTAAAACTGTACCTTGTGAATCGAATCTTCAATTTCTCTCTGCTACTAATTCATTGCAAGCCTGAGCCATATTTCATTGCATCTTTAGGTTTTCCTTAGTAATTTTTCCATATCCTTGTATCTTGATACGATACTTATGCCACCCCACTCAGCAGTTGTCTCTGGATATAGAAGTTCAGTGTCTCAAGCTTTTAGATGTGTTATGTCTTCCAATGGAGTTTGAGTTGATGCTCATTAATGCGACATTCAACCTTCTAATTCATATTCAGTCACGAGGCTTCTACTTCTACAAAGATCTTTTCTTTTTTTAAGTAGCTAAAATGATAGTTGCAACATTACATTTTGCAATAGAAGTCAATAAACATGTAATGTGCTGATGTTGGCTTGATATCATGTCTGTCTGATTTTCTTCTTCTGATGGGATTTTTCTTTGATATTAGTCAGAGTTAAATAGACCTGAAATAATACTCCAATATTAATGGAGAAAATTCTCCCAACAATTCCGTGCTTTTTTTTCCTTGGTGCAAGTGCAGCCTTTGGCAGCTACATAATGCAGGTTTCTATTTCCGTAAGGCTACGTTTGGCACACCAAATTAGACTGAACTAGAAATTATATATAAAATTAGAGGAGTTTAGGTTGATAGTATTAGGGTGGATTAAGATGGATTGTATTGTATTTATACGTTTTCGTTCAAAAGTTGCTATTTATACTCTCTCTCTTCCGGCCTAAACCCACTTTTTCATTTTGTGTTATGTTATCCAGTTAGACAAGTAACATGGTGCAAAAAATATTCTTTTGACTAAAATAAATACTGTCCAACTTAATTCATGTAATATATAATTAGTACATCTACTCTAATTTTATACTCAATTGCTTATACTGTAGTTTAATTTGGTAGTGTCGGTTGGCCAAAATGGCAAACTTAAAATTTCACAATGGGTTCAGCTTTCATAGAAAAAAAACTGCTCTAAGCAAGGAGTTTCTTGTCATGCCAGGTTAATCTGGTTGCAAACATGATACAAGTTTTTTGGATTAAGGGGTCTGGATTATAGACAATAGGTAGAATTGTAATATTCACGCATTATAGAGAACCTTTCGGTCGATGTAACATAATCCCTACTGGCCAACACTCTTCCATGCTTTGGGATTTTGATTTATTCTTACATTGTCTCTTTGATTACATGCTGGTATGGATCTTGCTGATTTCATTTCGAGTAAATAGTTCCAAATTAATGGTTAATTATCTTATAGGGTGTATGATCAAATGCCCGAGCCGAGGTGGGTCATATCTATGGGAAGCTGTGCAAACGGTGGTGGCTACTACCACTACTCATATTCTGTTGTCCGAGGTTGCGACAGGATCGTCCCGGTTGACATATATGTTCCTGGTTGCCCACCAACTGCAGAGGCCCTTCTTTATGGTCTTCTCCAGCTGCAGAAGAAGATCAACAGGCGCAAGGATCTCCTCCACTGGTGGACCAAGTGAAGACAGTTACTTTTTTTGGCAACATGTTTGTGGGAAATAAATTAAGCTTATTAGAGTTCGGCCCTGGCCTCCCCAATAATCCTGACCATTACCTGCATGATCCATTTTTATGTTCACTGGATTATACTGGTGGATTTTGTTTGTGTGTGGATTAAATGAGAATTATCAATATTTGGGTTCCTCTTGGTTGATTGTTTCTTGAGCAATATACGGGTTTGAGAAGAAAATTAAAGTCATACTCGATATAGTTATGTCTAAACTTTCTGTACATCTCTGGTATTTTACTATTTTGACAAGAATAATGCTATATAACCCAATGCTATGTAGCTCAATTACCGTTAAAACATCAACCATGATAAATTCAATTAAACATGGCGTTATAGGATCATATTTAATTAAAGAATAATATTATTTATCTGGAGTGTTGACCATCAATTGTTTGGACAAGCATCACGTAGACGAATGTTTATTACGAATTAGACTTGCTCTTTTGACGATGCAAGAAGGATTTGAAGAGTTGATGATAAGCATAAACTTGAAGACTATTAGCATTGTTAAATATATATTGCGACTCAATTTAAGATTGGACACAAATTAGGACTTGTCTTGGAGTTTTCAAATATTATAATTAGATTCCATTTGGATTTCATTATTTCAAATTATAATGAAATGAATCGATTTTTTTTAAAAAATGTGTGATTAAAAAGAAAGAACAAGTTTTATATTTACGTGTAATATTATTTTATTGGAGGATATGTGATTGAAAAGAAGAGAGGAAATATTTTTAATTTAATAACAACCAAACTGGG
The DNA here is from genome assembly GCF_002742605.1 of Olea europaea var. sylvestris. NCBI lineage: Eukaryota > Viridiplantae > Streptophyta > Magnoliopsida > Lamiales > Oleaceae > Olea > Olea europaea. The sequence goes on along the minus strand of NW_019242712.1, from coordinate 87,540 downwards.
GTTAGGGTTTGTTTGATAAAATTTTTACTTCTTGTAAAAAGAGTTTAGATTAGCTTCCTCTAAAACTTTTTTAGCAAAATAAAACACTTTGAAAAATTTGTTTAAACGTGTTAAAAAATATTTATTGAGTTGCAAAAATATTTTTTAACTCTTCAAAAGCACCATCTAGTCAAATGAGCCCCTAGAAGTATGATCTTTACAATTAATCTACTTGTACAAAGTAGGTAGATAGAATTTGTTGATAAAATAGGTGTTGACAAGATATAGGCCGTTGATTTATTTTGATTTCAAAATATAATTTTGAAATGAGTGATAATAGATATTGCCTTTTAACTTTTTTAAGTCTCTTATCATATCTATATTGTCCTACCCACACTAAAACACTCTGCCATTTATGTAGGAAAGTTTTGCAAATAGTTTCTTTATTTCTCGAGCTTATTTATCACTTTGAAACTTTAAGAATTAAGCTAGTTGTAAAATTGATTTGACGCTTTTTGATGTGTCATAATCGAGGTCATTGATTTGAATAAGTGCTAATAAAATAAATTGTAAAATTGTGTGCATGTCAAATAGTGTAAACAAAGCTATCAATTATTATGCAAGTGTAACAAAATTAAACTTTTAGTAGTCAATGTTGTGTGTAACCGAATTTTTTTCGAATAATAAATTTTTCAACATGAATCATGCTGCATGTACATAATAGTTGACAAATAAATTTACTGATTTGAGTTGGGTAGGTTTTGGTACATTAATCTTGACAATGTCTTTTCCAATCAACTACCAAATTTTTGACATATAGAAGAGTATCAATTAAGGTGTACACTTTGTATGTACAAATAATTTAATCCAACGTAAAAATGGCCAATTAAGAGAAAAGTAGTATTCTTTGATTATATATATAATCAAATCATCTTCTCAAGTTAAAATCCCCCTTTAAACCCAAAAAACTTGTAAATAAACATTTATAACAAGGTTTATATAAAAATTAGATTTTAAATGGATTTTGATAAAAATGGATAAAATGTATGGTTGAAAAATAATGCATCCTATAAAAAGTGTAATTAAAATTAATTATCAATTTTAATTTAGATTCTAATAAGATTTGTAGTTAAATCAAATTGGATGAAAAGATATTATTTAAAAAAAAAGGAAAAAATCATTATTGGTTGACCGACGACTATAAGAAGGAAGCTCCTCTCCAGTAATCCTTTTCACATTATCAAGGGCTAAATTCGTCAATAGTCATATGACTTTGTATTTAGTGTCATTATAACTGCTCGATTTGATTTTGTTTCATCATAGTTATCCAACTTTATATTTAATGTCACAGTGATCACCAAATTTAATTATATATCAACATGACAATCCAATTCATAAAACGTTTTATCATGACAACTCAATTTTATATAATGTTTCAATTTTCACTATAATTCTCCAACTTCTTTCATCCCTTTACACTAATTTTAAAAGGAAAAAAATAGTAACTTTGCATTATATGAATAAAGTTTAAAAAGGCAAAAAAAAATAATTTTTGCTTAAAAAAATATAATAAAACAAAAACTTATTTAAATAAATGAAAATGGTGAAAAAAAGTTGGGTAGCCACAGTGAAACGTTATATGAAATTGTGTGGTTATAGTGAAATATTTTATGAAATTAGATAATCATAGTAAAATAAGATTAAAATACTAAATATAAAATTGGATGACCATAAATAAATAAAATCAAATTAGACTTGGATGGCGGTGGATATAACCCCATTATCACGAATCTTCACTCTTCGGTGTTAGGGTTTTCGCACAAAACTTTATCCAATACGGAGAATCTCTGTTCAGATCTGCGAAAATGGCAGAAGAGTTGTACGCAAGGGGAGTAGGCGAATCGAACAAGCGCAAGTACGAGGACCACAAGACTTCGCCAGCGATAGGAGTGCGGAGGCCGACGGGCTTCTCTTCGCCTCCGCCCCCATCGTACAACAGCGTTCCGCCTCCAATGAACGAGATCGAGTTGGCCAAGCAGAAGGCTCAGGAGATTGCCGCCAGACTCCTTAACAGTTCTGATCCTACCAAAAGAGCCAGAGTTGAGAATGGAGCTGGTGGAGGCTTTGATTCCAACGATCAGAGTATGAATTTTCTCATTTTCTCCTGATTCACATGCTAATGAATTTTTTCGTGTGATATATTTGATGTCTTATTTGTCTATCTATGTTTTGTATTTAGCGATTTGCGCACCCTAGTGAAAATCATTATATTTTTTCAAACACAGCATATATTCAAGTTTAGCGTAAGTATATAGATGCTCGTGCTAGGAACCAAGAGGCTAAATGGCGATGGGCTAATGCAGTAATTAAAGTTACCCAATGTATCACTAGGCCACACGTGCTTAGAACATTCACTCAACATAAATTTATCATTGCACGCAATTATAATATGTAGCTTTGTTTGGATGTGTTTGGCTTTTGGCATGTATACATAAGTTTTTAGATTTGATCATTATCCTTTTGTCTTAAATTTTGATCAGTATATTTCCTTGTTTACAAACAATCTGACACCTCTCTGCTCAATTCATTTAGTAAACCATGTTCACAATTAGGCTGATTTAAATTTCATTGTTGTGTGACTTGAGGCTAAAATTAGTAAATGTTGTCTGAAATGAATGATGCTATGTTCCTTAGCTGCTGCAATATTTTATAGCAGGTTTTTTGCAAAAGCCCGTGGGTTTGGGTCTTAGTTTTCCCCCACAAGTTGCATCATATGGTTATCCAGGAGGACCAGGACAGAGTAAGAAAATCGAGATACCAAATGGCAGGGTAGGTGTGATTATTGGCAAAGGAGGTGAGACAATTCGGTACCTTCAGGTTCAGTCTGGCGCAAAGATTCAAGTCACTAGAGACATGGATGCGGATCATAATTCTGCTACCAGAGATGTTGAGCTCATGGGTACTCCTGACCAAATAGAAAAGGCTGAGCAGTTGATAAATGATGTTCTTGCTGAGGTACTGAGTGTAGTTATTAGACTTCTTGATACGGTTGCAATTAAGACTGTTGAAGCACTGTGAATTTCTGAAGTGGTCATCTTAAATATGTTTTAATCAATTTACATTCACAATTCTTAACATGGGCTTGACTTGATGATCTGCATTACAGTGGTGAAAGCACTTGGAGAATAGTGCAATTGAACTACTTATCTTTTACAAGGTGCTTTCTCGTGTTATACGTGTTAATGTTTTTCGTTTATTACGAGACAGGCTGATGCAGGTGGTTCTGGCGCAGTTTCCCGGCAGTTCGGAGTGTCTTCTGGGCAGTTCGGAGTGTCTTCTGGATCAGAACAGTTTGTAATGAAGATCGCTAACAATAAGGTTATATACTAGTTAGTGTTGGTTGAATATTAGATGAGCGTTCTATCGATACAGTCTTAATATAATTGATGCCATTTTCAGGTTGGCCTTGTCATTGGTAAAGGAGGTGAAACCATTAAAAATATGCAAGCTAGATCTGGGGCTCGAATTCAGGTGGGCTAGAAACATTTATACTATTATATAGTGTAAATTTCTCAGGAACTTTATTTCTTTGCTTTTGTCAATTATTTTGGCAATAAAAGATTGCACTATAGTGTTATGATATAAATGAACTTCTCCTAAACATTTCAGGTGATACCCCTGCACTTGCCACCAGGTGATACATCTACAGAAAGGACCTTACAAATTGATGGCACCAGTGAACAGATTGAAATTGCAAAACAGTTAGTCAATGAAGTCAGCAGTGAGGTTTGTTCAGTAGTTGCCTGGTCTTGCGCAGCTTTTTTTAATCTGCTTCAATGTGTTGTGTTACTCATGAAAAGAAAAGTAGGCACTGGTCTTTTACCTTTTAAGTCTATTCCAACACGTAAGTTCCATTTTCCAGGAACACTAGCCGGTCTTGGTTTTAAGCAGGCTACGCAATTAATATAGTTTATATTAACCATGTTCTTTAGATCAATAAATTTGTGATGTTATGTCATAAGTTTTATTGTATTGTAGTATCTAGAAATTGTTATATTTGCTTTAATTTGTGATATCTTGTATTTAGATTTATATGAAATGAATTGATACCTGATGATTACTCATGCCAGACCTGTTCCATTTGTTTATCGTCTGTAATACTATTCCTGGGGCGAGAACATTTTCAATCATGTGTGATACTTATTGAGATGATCGAGGTTTTCGAAATCGTGGACCGACATATACAATAATGGATTCATTTCAAGACTGGGATTATCATACTTGCTGTTTTGCATTCATTCATCGTTGTTGTAATTCACATTTATTTTTTGATGCCTCGATATTAATAACATCTAATAGCTAGCAGTGTGTTTCCCATTAGGTATGAATCTGGGGGGATAACTTCCCATAAGTTTTATTTTGGTACAGATGTTCCTTTCTGGCTCTTTATTTGTGAAATACTGTTGGTTAGTATCCTGCCTCGGCTAGTTTTGATATGGATTTGTGCCTAGTAGAAAATATAAATAGTTTATTCCCGGATCTAACTGCTCAATTATGTTTTTGAGAGATATTTCCCATTAGTTGATATATGATATATGGCCGTTCATATGCCTTCCTGTATGGCATTTGTGAGTATAGATTTGCAGATACTGTTGCTATTCTTATCTGCGTACAGATTGATTGATTTGGAAATGATCTGTGAATGAAGAAGAATGGCATTTGCAAGTGGGTGAAGAACTCTTTGATAGTGTTATACACGTGCTTACTTTCTAGTTGCAATGCAGCACTTGGATATTACAGTTTTTTTTTGTACTATAGTGTTTCAACTCGATCCATTTTGGTCAAATATACTCTTCCATAATTGCTTCCGCAAGGAATGTTGTCTTCTTCCCTCCACATTTTGTCTTCAATTAGTTTCCTAAAGTCAGTTGGTCAGATAGTTATTATGAGTGCTGAGGATTGGTCTTTGAAGATATTATCTTATCCTTTTATTGATTTATTGGATTTTCCGATATTTGGTTTTGTATGAGGCAGGTTTTGCAAGGTGCTCCCTCCACTGAGGTAACTGAGGCAGTGTAATATATTTCCCGTAGTGTTGAAGATGAGTCTGAAATTATAGCAATTTTTAGGTAAATGCTCAAGCGAAAAATCTCTGGAACTGCAGCCAGTACGCTGATTTAATTTTGTATTTGATAATTGATATTGCAATTGGAACTATTGTAGAAGCTATAAGAGTATATCAGACAATTGGTCACACCAACATGGAACAATTCAATGTTGGTGTTTCCTAGGCATTGTTCTGGTATGGCTCTGAAATCTGATTTATTAGTAATTACTTGGATATCTCGTCGAAAGGACAAGGACCCACTATTGATGGAAACTTAAAGATTAGGCTTTCAAGATTAGATGGAGAGGTAAAACTAATTGTAGTAGTGCCTAATACAGCTTGTTATACATTTTGTGAGCGTTCATATGGCCACTCCATTCTCTCTCTAGTCTCGAAAATTCTTTTCATCTCTTGTGATGGTACAAATCCTGTCCAGTTTACAAATAATTTAGCAATTGGCCAGAATTAGAGTACAAGTTTTAGCTCGGGTTGCTAATAACTTTTATATATTTTTTAATTCTATCTTAATGCTACAACTAGTTTCTTAATGATACTTGTGTCAGAATGTATACTGTCTCTTCGTTTTTAACAGTTTTACATCACATGCCATGGGGACTTTAATTTTGTTTTTAATATTATAGAATTCGTATAGTTTCTTGGAAATTTCTTTTGTACCCTTTTCACTTCGAATAGGGAGAGGATGGGCTTCTGCAGGAGTAATCTGATTATACAACCCAACCAGTACGGTATGTAGGCGTCTGATCATGTCTTAATGTAACTCTGCCATGTATATTGTGCTTAGCATTGTGACATTTGGTGTGCTTGTGATATATTGTGTATTTTGTCATGTTCTATCTGGCCATCTGTTTTTCTCCTTTTTCTGATGTTATGCTTTATCCTTTAGTACTTTTTCCATATGAATGTGATGAGGCGTTCTTGTTTCATTTTGGGATAACAATTTGGTGCAGAATCGCCTCAGAAATCCAGCTATGAGCGGGGGATATCCTCAGCAAGGTTATCAAGCTCGACCTCCAGCAAATTGGGGTCAGCCAGGTCCACCAATGCAACAACCTGGTTATGGCTATGTTCAACCTGGTGCGTATCCAGGTCCATCTCCCCAGTACAATCTGAATCAACCACCTTATGCTGGTTATCCGCCTCAACCCACCTCTGGTGGATATGCCACGGCCTGGGACCAAACAACTGCTCCACCAAATCAGCCGCCTGCTCAAGAAGGTGGCTATGATTACTACAGCCAGCAACCACCTCCACAACAGCAAGCTCCTGGAGGTTCTGGTCCTCCTATGGACAGTACTGCTTATGGTTACAATCAGCCACCAGCTTACAATAAAGGACAAGTTTACCCACAAGATAGCTATGGTGGATATTATGGAGCCGCCCCACAGTCTGGTTATGGTCAGCCTCCGGCAAATCCCGCCCCAGGCTATGATCAGCAGCAACCGGGCTATAATGCTACCTATAGTAATGTTTCCAATCCAACACCTGATGGGCACACGCCAACATACGGAACCCAGGGTGATGCCAATCAAGCACCTGCCGCTGGTCAGCCTAACCCTAACCCCAATTATGCACCTCAAGGATCAACCCAGCCAACTTATGGGGAACTCCCAACTTCACAGGGTGGTTTTGGAACCCAACCGCTTGCCAGTTATGGACCGCCGCAGGTTCAAAAACCTCCAACGGGCCAGCCAGCTTACGGGCAGCAACCTCAGCAGTCGCCTAGTTCTCAAGGAGGTTACGTTCAACCCGGCTATCCTCATTCTCAGCCTCCACCTGCTCAAACGGCTTACTCTCAGACGGATTCTGGTCAGCGACCCCCGTCATCAACTTACCCAACAACCCAGGCAGGGTATGGTCCTCCAACCTACGGTACACCACAACTGACTCAACTTAGCTACGGTCAACAACAGCCACCACCATATAACAGTTCTTATGGTGGTGGGTATTCCCAGCCTCCAGCTTACCCAGCTGATGGCTCAACGGGTGGTAGTGCAGTCGGGAGTTATGATGCAGCACCTACTTCTCAAATTGCCCAGCAACCTAGTCAGGCTCCCAAAGCTTCGCCCCCTGCCTAATGTGTGTGGATTATACGTTAGCATTTCAAACTTGGTCGTAAATTTGAGTGAATGTTTTGGGTCTGTTTGAGTTTAGTAGTACCAGGTGTCGAACTGTTAGGGTGACTTTTCGGTTATGGTTGCCTTTGTGATTTGTTTTATTTTTGTTGAATCGTGAAGTCAATGGTTGGTTTGATAGATGTTGCTTAAAGTTTCGAAAGCAGTTTTTTTACTTAAAAATTTATTTACGCGTGGCACGACGAGTGCTCTTAAGGCCTCCAGGGTCAGATAATATGAGAGAACTGTGCAATGAAAACAAATCAACTAAAAGAAAATTTGTTATTAGCTCCAATTGGAGGATCCAATAAAATGATAAATCAACTTTGATTATTTTGTGGAGAGTGGTGAGTCGACTATTTTCCTCAGGGTTGTAATAATGGTAAAGAAACTTATTCATAGATTGTGAAATGAAATGAAATGAGAGGTTAAAATTCTTATCAAACTTCATTTTCTTTGTTCTGACAAAATATTTCACAACGTGTGTGGACAGTTCAAATTTCAATAGATAGCTCTCGATTTTTTGATCGAAAAAGGATGTCGTTGAATACTTGTAGGTGCACTATTTTTGTATTTTATGGTGGGGTTGTAACTTTCTATAAATTTTTCCTTGTCACCTAACAATGGAACTGTCTTTTTTTTTTTTTAGATCGACGAATCAAATGATATTTTTTTTCTTTTTTGAGAGAAATTATAAATAAGTACTGGATAAGCAAGTAATGATTGTATATCTTACAAATATGTAGTTAAATTAAAGTTTAATTTTGACATTTTAATTATAATAGATTACTAGTAAATCCAAACAAGTACGTGAACAAACGAGAAGCTCAAAACGGGAACAAGTTAGTACTTGATTGGCCCCCAGTGCACATCTCCAAGTGGTAAAAGGGAAGGGTGGAGAAATTGAGTTTTGCTTGAGGTTGCCGCGTCAAGGGTTCGAATTCTGAAATATGGATTTGACTCTTGAGTAAGTACAAGTATACAAACAGCCTTATACCCTGTACCTTTGGAGGCATAAGTTACGATTTACCTCCCTCACGATACTCCAAGGTAAGGGCGGTGGGAGAGCCTTAAGTTTGGGGTTCAACGTTTAAGTTAGTACGTGATTGTGTTCACTGTACACACCGCGTCATAAATAACAGAACGGTGACCAAACGTGAAACCGATTAATATTTCTCTGTAAAACCCTACTTTCTCTCCCTCTCTCTCAAAGTTGATTCAATCAGAGGTAATCAAATTCGGCCTTATGTGTTTATTATACGCATGTGTTATGGCTTTCTTGTAACTAGTTATCATATAACGATAGTTCACGCTTCTTTTGCTTCATAATGTGTTAAATTATGTGATTTTTTTTGTTGAGGTTTAATTTATTCCTGTTTGGGGCTTTGAATTGGTTTCTGCTCGAGGTAATTGAGAGAGATGGGATTGTTTATATTTCGATTTCTGTTCTTTGCTTCGTATGTGGATTAATACTGCTTCGGAAAAAAAAATTATGATACATTTTGGAAAAATCGAACTTTATAGAAGAGAAATTCAATTTCATTTTGTGTATGTCAGATCATTAATTAGCATCCAGATTTAATTTCGAATTACATCTCTTTTGAGTTTTTGCGCGTTTCCATGTCCTTTAAGACCTCGAGGAATGGACGAATTCCTTTTCTTTGAGTACTAAATTCTATGTACATATTTGCTTTATAACCGTCCGTGCTTAATGGTGATTTTCTACGGTATAATGTAGGATTCAACAATGGCATCAAAACTTCATCAAATGCAAGCAAAGGCTACACAAGTTTCCAACCATATGCTGAAGAATGGAAGTGCTCACTATAAGCAATTGATAGAGAAGAACAAGCAACATATTCGGGATCCTCCAACAGTGGAAACCTGCCAGAATTTGGCTAAGCAGCTCTTTTATACTCGCCTTGCCAGGTTTTCCTTTTAGCTCAGCAATATATTGTTCTAGAATTTTTTGTTTGCCATTCGTAAGTTGATTGTCAAATGGTCGTATCTAGTGTCATTCTCATCAATTGATATTGATTTCGATTATGTATGATTGGTAGGTTAGTGAGTAATCAAGGATTTAGAGCATATTTCACTGAGGTTTTACAAATTAATTTTCATTTTGAGAAGAAAAGTCTTTACCTACTCTTCGAAAAAGTACTTTTAAGCATAGCCGAATAGGATTTATTGCTTTTTTGGACAGGCATAACGATAAATAAACAGATGTGCTTCAAAGTGATGACTTTTTGGGTAACCAGTATTGTCAAGACAAGCCCAGAAATTGCAATTTGATTTTGACAATAAACTAAGCCAAACATGCTGTCGAAACGACTCATTACTTTTCCTTGGGCTTGGCTAAAAACACATGCGTATTCTCATTCTTATTCGCCTCACTTGTAACAGCATTCCTGTTCGTTATGAAGCCTTCTGGAAGGAACTTGATTATTTCAAGCACTTGTTGAAGCATAGGCATGAGCTGAAGATCGAGGATGCTGGCATTGCTGCCCTTTTTGGGTTAGAATGTTTTGCCTGGTTTTGTGCTGGAGAGATAACTGGAAGAGGATTTACACTGACTGGTTATCACGTCTAGTGTACGAGTCCAACGTTCCTCGAGATAAGTTGTTTATTACCTGAAAATCTTTTGAAATTCTTGTGGTTTTGCTGTATTTAGAACACTCCAACAAGGCCTTTAAATTTTGTGGTGGAGCATGAATGAGGATTTCACTAAGCTCTGGATTATTTTCTAAGAACCCAAGTTTGCAAACCGCAAATGGAGTAAAAAATTGACTTGGGAACCCTATTGTTCGAGTAACAAGTTGGTCCTCAAATAGTAGAGAATGCAATAGTTAAAATTGTGGTATCTTTTTTCACTTCGAAAAAACCAATTCACAAAGTTGGAAAGACATAATATCAGGATTTTGCTTATTTCTTTTATGAAGATTCTTACATTTCTTCACAAGCCAGGCAATGGAAATCCAACTGTCAAAGCCTCAACTCTTTTCCGCAGATTTGACACCCTGTCTATCGATATGAAGTCTGGAGATGGCACAAATTTCATAAAATCTTGGGGCTTAGAGCCTGAGGACAACTTTTTCGTTTCTAGAGTAATTTGAACACCCTCGTGAGCTGAAACGAATTCTTTTTCACCAAAACCTTGGGTAGTCATAGTAGGTAATCCTATACGTATGCCACCAAGTTCTGGTGATAAAAAATTCATTTCAGTTGCCAACTCTATTCACGAGGGCGTTCAAATTCCTCTAGAAACAAAAAAGTCCGTCTCAGGCTCTAAGCTCCAAGATTACACGAGTCACTAGCCTAGTCAAAGCTTTTTATTGAGGGTTATGGATGCCATATCAAGAATTTTCTCCACTCTAGGAACATCAATGGACTCAGGAAAATCGGCCAAGAGCATATTTGGCTAAACTGATATACTTGCTTTCAGAAAACACTTTGAACTAACGTCTGGCAAAAATGGTAACTTCAAAAGAAGTTCGAGAGCGCTTGGAAAAAAGTTACTTAAAAGTAACTATTAAGCTTAGGAATGATCTTCGGCAAAACTCTCAAATTAATACAATGCTTGGTCAAAGCATCTGTACAACTTTAAAATAAAAGAAAGAAACGCACCAAGGCTTGTCTCTTTACTATTTTAGGCAAATGACGCTACTCGAGTAGAGCTGGGTTCTTTATTGGGGATTAGTTTTCACTTTTAAAGTACTTTTGGTTGTCAATATTTTTCATGCAAAATGTGTTTTTTTCACTTAAATTTCTACGTTTGTCTTGTTTAGTCACCATTTTTTTCCATGAAAAATATTTTTTTACTTTTGATCACGTGACCATATTTTTTAAAATCAAGAAAAATATTTTCTTTAAGGAGGGTAGAAATTTATTTTTCAGGAAATTTACTCTCTCTCTCATCTATACATCCTCTTTCATTTATCCATCAATAAAAAATGGATAACTATAATATTTTTTAGGTTGAAAATTAAATCAATCGAACACATTTAATTGATAATTTTCATGCAAATAAATTATAGACAATTGAATTATTTAGAGTTTATTTTTTATTATGCTTGTATTCAAACACACCCTTAGAGTTAAATGATAATTATTGGCGCAAATTAACTTAACCATGGTTTAGTAACTAAACCAAGTCAAGTTAATCACATGGCCCACTGCACCGAATAGCAGGATTAAAATATTGAAAAAAGGTAACGGCGCAGATGCATGAAAGTAAAATTCAGGGTTAATTCACTTATGGCAACTGAACTTTGCACTTCCTATTTATCTTGGCCATTAAACTTCTAACTTTAGATTTTTATTCAAATTTACTAATTTTTTCATTCAAACCACCAATTCGATTCAATGTCCGTTTTGACGATTTGATTAAAAATCCTAATAGTTTGACGATTTGGATCATGATCGCATTAAAATTTAAGTTAGACTAAACAATGATAAAATTAATCTTACAATATAGATTTAAAAACATTTTTAAAAGATTCTCTATTTTAAAGAGCATATTATATCATTTAGAGAATATTTATAAATTTAATGAGTTAAAAATTTGAAGTACTCTAACAATCTTTTTATATTTAACACTTCATTTTACTACTCCCCAAAAATATTTATTATTTTTTTAATCTTTTAATTTAACAAAATTTTCTTTAGATTATTTTATTATTTTTCTAGATTAAAAATTGAAGCGCGTTGAATGCATTTAATTATAGAAGATCAGTCAAACATATTTTCTAAATTACAATGTTAATTTAAAGAGTTTTTTGGAGCATGATTTTAAGGATTTACTCTTTAAAATTGAAAGCATCTTATATTTAAAGAATCTCTTAGAGGTGTTCTAATGACATGTTTGGGTATCAATAAAATTAAGCCAAAATGATATATTTGGGTACACGCATTGAATAATTTTGAAGAGTTATAATAATATATTTTTATAATTGGCTAAGACTTCCGTGTCCTCTCGATTCAATAAGTGAGACAAATGAATATCATTACTACAATGCTAAAAAATAAAAATAATATATAGTACACATATCGAGTAGCCTTCAATCTTCTTTGTAAAACACACCAAGTACGACAAATTTACATGTTTGGCCCTTTACCTCCTATAGCAAATAAACCGAGAAAAATGTAGACCGTTTGATATTATTATAAAAGGTTGGGAAGCTTCTGTATTTTTATTTTATCCGATCCGCGGAGAAGAAGGAAGATCACTGTCTCTCTTCATCTCTATGAATTTTCTATTATATTTGATAATTTGAAAAAATAGGGAAGATCGTTGTTTCTCTTCATCTTTCCAAGAAAATCTGGTGAGTGGAAATGCAGTGAATTATTCATCATCGGATTATTTAAATTCTTGGAACGATTGACTGTTCTGCGATTGTGGAGTTTAATTATCGAATTCTAATTTCTAAGTGTAATATGTGTTTGTTATTTGAATTACAGGAACAATTTCAAGCGTATTGAAGTTTGATTTCTCTAGCGGATTCGTGAAAATTTGTACTTCGATAGGATTCTATGAATAAGCTTTGAGCACCGAGGTGTATGATTGCAACTGAAGTTCCATTTTGCAGGCTTACATTGGATAATGTGTAGTTAGCACTTTTTTAATTTGATTTCTTCATATTTCACTGACAAGTCTCTATGTAAAAGAATTGCTGTAAATTCATAGTGATAATACCCCAGATGTTAAGTCTCCATCTACTGATTTACAATTTCATTTTTGTACGATTTGAACAGTTTACTGATGAAATTTTGGGGTTCTGTTTTTGCAGATTCCGGCGGGAGTTCGTCTGAAAATTACTGGTACATTATTTTATAATTTTGGAAAACCGAATCTCAACTAATAACCCCCAAATGATGCATTTATCTTCACTTATTTTCAAGTTTAGCAGATATTTCCTCTAAATATTTACTTTAATTGGCGAAACAGAAGCTAGAGATGGAATTGAATAATCAATCAATAAATGGAGATGGACTGTTTTTGAGATCCGAAGAGGCGAGATCACCTTCTACGACGTCGCCCGACTTCGTGTTGCAGTGGGGGAACCGGAAGCGGATACGGGGCATGAAGTCCCAGATCAAAGACAGAAACGGTAAAAACGGCTTAGCAGGTTTGGCTCAGGTTCAAAGGACTAGTGCCCGGGTCGATCGGCGGGTCGTTAGATCGGATAATAATGATAAGGATTCAAATTCGATTCAGCACAATGATAGTATTAACGGCGTTAATGGATATTCGAATCTCCGTCAGCGCCTGGCTGCTCTATCTCCATCTCATCGAATTTTGAGGTAATTTCAATTTTCTAATTTATGTGGCGTTTTTCACAATGTGGTGCAACGAGGCTGTGAATGGGTGTATTGGAAATACCTGGGGAAATTTACGCCCCAAACAGCCCATTATATTTTTTAATTAAAAAAAAAGGAGTTTTGAAAATGGGAGGTTAAAAAGTTTTTTAAAAAATGTGTGCTTAAAAAGTTAAGAAAAAATTTTAAATTTACATCTAAAATATTTTATTGTGTGAATGAGTAGTTAAAAATAATTTTTTAGCAAAAAAGATTTTTAATTACATATTTTCAATGTATCTCTACATTGAATAATAGTTTAAACAGTAATAATTCATATTTGTTAATAACAAAACACGTTAAATATGGACATATTGAAAATTAAATAATCAACTATACTCTTAATAAAAAAAGTAACTTATAATGTGAAACAAATAAAAAAGGTAAATCGATCTTTATTGGACGATGATAGTATTTATAACCAATTAAAAATTCTCCCTCTTTTGTTCTCTCAAATTAGTTTGTTTTCTTGGTTTTCTTGATCTCTGAAGAAATATACCTAATAGCAGTCCATCAACCCATGTATGTCTTTTAAGATTCAATTTTCCGATGTCACGATGTGCTAGGTCAATTAAATTCCCAATATTATAGAATACTCTAACAGTATATAAATGGAATTTTTATTCTCTCTCTCCTACTCCTTCTCATGAAATGATTGACTTTGTATTCTTTGAGTCTTGAAAAGTGGGCCACGTGTGTCCTCAATTTCGTTCTTCTTAAATAGAGCTCAAAGTACAAAAAAATTTAATAAAATGTGTATCAATGGTGATGTAACAAAATGCGATTGTATTGTTTTTTCCCCTCTCTTTTTTTACTATCTTCCAATGATGCGATTTCATTTGTTTTCTGTAAGGATTATCTATTAGAAAATTTTGTATATGTAACATGATTGTCAAAGTATTACCGTTAGACTGTAAAACATTAGGACGCAGGACACGTATTGTAAATCTGTAGGGAATTCTATCCGACGGCCCAAGTTTTGCCACAAACCAATGTGACCTTTCTCCCATACATTATTGTTCTTTCCTCTCTGCCCCCACCCAACTGCTCAAATATCTTGATAATTAAAACCCTCCCTTAACAATTTCCCTACTTTCTAAGCTAGCCTACAAGGCTATTTTGGTAAGTTCCTTTCTTACTTGGGTAAAATTCTAATTTTTTTTTCCATGTCATTAATTACGATTCATGGTTTTTATTGGTTTTTATGTTTGTATTTGTACCTTGAAGGTGTTATTAGAATTAATATTGTACGTATTCTTTATTCTTGCTCTTTTGTGTCAATTTGTAATGATTTATGTTCATTGTGCCCTTTTGAATTTTAGGAATTTGGAGAGTTCAATTGGCATGAGGGAACAAAGCAACGGTAAGAAGAAGAAGTCATCCCCGAACAGAGGCGAAGGTGGGAATGACAAGAAACTTACTGCCAGTAATAATAACAGCCACCGCTATCACCACCAGAATAACAATGACAACCACCGTCTCTGTAGTGGCAGTGGTGGGTCAGCATCATCAGAGACGGCGGCAGAAGGGAAAAAAGGCGGATCATCCTCCGGAAGCGATGGGATTCCAGCAGTGTGGCCGCCTAAGTTTGTGATTGCCTTGACAAACCAGGAAAAAGAAGAGGATTTCATGGCCATTAAAGGATCTAAGCTTCCTCAAAGACCAAAGAAACGTGCCAAGTTTATTCAGCGCAGCCTCAATGTAAGTTTTTTCATCCTTAATGGTATTTTTATACTTCATTCTCTATGGTCGTACTCGATTGTTAATTCATTTATTTGGTGTAGTATGCTAACTAGTCTTGCCAAGTGGGTAATTGGAATCTGCCATTAAGGAATCTGTGTTGATTAATCATTACAAACATGTTATCGTAAATGAATATTACCGTGCCTAGTAAGAAGTATTTGCTTCATTCCTTAAGAATTTGAATTTAAGATTTTAGATGAGTGGTTGACCTAGTACGAGAAACACATGTTTTGATCTACTTTGACATTCTTTCCTTTGATTTAATTTTTTTCTCATACTTATTTTCATCCACATTTCACACAATAAAATATTTTATGCATATTCTCAATATTGTTTCCTACTTTTTAATCACAAATTTTCAAAAAAAAAAATGTTATACAAAACTATGATTTTAAAATTTTAGGGATGTCAAACAATGGCTTTGTGTTAAGTTAAAGTACTTGGTAGGGATTTTGTTAATTGACTTTTTTACTGTTAAAAATAAAGTGAGTCCTACGCATGAGAGTAGAATTCAAAAATGACGGTTAGAATAGTAAAATAATGATAAAAAAAATTGATGTTAATTGGATTAAAATCTCTACCAATCATGCTCAAAAGTTCAGAAAAAGTACATTTTAATAGATGAGGCTTGGAAAGAGTAAGAAATTCAAGATTAATGCAAGAGTATGTTTATAATTAGTTAGTGTAAGCCACTTGGGGCTGCGGCATCCATTGATGTTGCGTTGGCACTACCAAAAAAAATAATAATAATGCTATGTAACTGTTTGATTTTTAATTCTTTAGAATATTGAGAAAATTGCAGCCATGATATCAAACGTTTCATTTAGGTACCGTTTGGTAGTTATTTTTTTCAAAATGTATTTTTTTTCTTCTTTTCAACCACACATTCTTTATTAAAATAATATTACGCGTAAATTAAAAACTTTTCCTTATTTTTCAACCACACATTTCACATCAATTTGCTATTCTAAAATGCATTTTTACGTAAAAATGACTATTAAACACTCCCTTAATAGTAGACTCTATCCAAACTTTTTACTTGTGTCATTGCTACCGCCACCCAATAAAGGAAGATGAGAGTGTGACCGTTTCTTTTCTTCAGATCTGAAAATTGAAACTGATTTTCAAATCAGATTTGAAAGTTTTGTGTCAACTCTGTTATTAAATGAAAGATTTAGTACCGTGATTGCAATTTTACCTAGAATATTTTTTGAGGCTCATTTTCTAGAATAAATCTTGTAAAAATGACTTTTTTTTGGAGAATTTGGTTGTTAAAAAGTTGGAAAAAATTGGTTTATGTGCAAGATTAACGAACTTGGAAAATCTCTCTAAGTGATGTGAGATAAAATGATAGGGTCAACTAAATGTGTGGATATGAGACACATTTTGTTGATCTTTTTTATTTAAAATCATCTCATATGAGATTGATCCCTAATTTGTATATGTATCATTACTTGTTAAAAAAAAATGTACAAGGATTACAAGTTGAATACGGCATATTAGTGTCCATTTGTGTGTAAATGAATGACTGTCATTGTCCCTCTAGGCCTCTAATAAACGCATAGATGGATAAGATAGCATATGTCATTACCATGTTGTATTATAGTGGAACCTACCTTGGACCGCATAGGCAATTCACAAAGCACAGAAAAGCAAAAATAGTCCGCAAAATATTAGGTAATTTGTGTTGAGGTAGGTATTTTCTTTCGAGCAGTGATAAACTCTTGGCCTGGTATAGTTTACACAATTTCCCTCCTTTTCTTTTGAATAATATTATTCATCATTACTTTTAATAATATTGATATAGGTCGCAGTAAGTCCCGTGATTAATTGTTCAATGCATTAAAATTATCGCAGCAATTTAGAGGATTATTGAGAGTGATGATCATAACTAATTGATGAATAGTATTATTCATTTTTTTAGTCAATCGTGTGATGGTTCGCCAGCACTCAACTTCTCAACTTTTAGTTCATGCCTCTAAGACATTCTAATGGTAGTGTGCCTTTAATATTCCAAAAATGTGATCAAATCTACTTCACACACCTCAGCCAAGTTTGAATTGGTTTCTTCTTTTGCTTTTGCAGTTGGTAAGTCCGGGGACATGGCTTTGTGATCTTACACTAGAACGGTATGAGGTGAGAGAGAAGAAAGTCTCCAAGAAGGTGATTATCTTTGCTTTGATTTATTAAAGCTTGTGCACATACGTTTCAAGTATATCTTAATTACACTTAATAGTCGAATTGCATTGTTATTTGGGTATGGAGATCAAATATTTTAGACATAAATTTTTTTCAGAGACCAAGAGGGTTAAGAGCAATGGGAAACATAGACTCGGACTCAGAATAAAATTGCTATTAGGAATCAGACAAGGATTTATGCGTGAAAGTGGAACCAAGTGGTAGAAAATGAGGACGAAATTCACGAACTCAAAGGCTGTGAGATACATCGTGTCACGATTTGTATTTGATTGACTAGCTCCCTCGAGTATAATGAAAGATGAAAAATTTTATTTAAATGTTTTTCACTTTTTATGAAATTATAATCTATTGTCTGGACTAATTTTTTATATCAGTTGTATTACATGTACATCAACACCTACATATTGGTGTACATATCCATCCTGTAGTGAGATATGGTTGGATCAGAATCCCGTCATTTAAATAAAAAAAAGTCTCCTCCACTTTTTTTTTTGGATACATCATTTGTTGATAAGTCATTATGTAAATGGTCATGTACAACAATCATTGTCTTTTTTGGTATATCCTTAAGTAATAACAAATATGCTAAAGAGAGGGAGGGGATAGGGTCAAGGTGGCGCGACATCGGCCCTCACGCAAGACCAATAACAAGCTCACGAAATGTGGCATTTGTGATGTCATTAAGTTGTGTGTTTTTTTCTACGAGGATGAACACTACTTTCCCGAAGCCAAAATAGGAGGCTACGTGCAATAAAGGTTAGAAGAAGAACGATTTAAAAGGTTTCAATAAATTCTTAATTGAAAATTTTATAAATATATGACAATTTGAAATAACAAGTCACATCCTGTATAAATATATGCATACTATTTTCTAGTTACTGATTCTTATTAAATAATTTTTTCAAAAAAAGATTTTATTTTATAAAATTTATAATTTTCTGTTCCTACACTCTAATATTAAATAATAGAAATAATGTTAATAAGTTAATAAAATATTGAGCAATTCAGAAAACATGCTTCATCAACTCTTCCAACATTGTAAAAACGGATAAAAATTCTCAATTACAATAAATAAAATTTAAAACAATCACTTAAAATAATTACATGAGTTGTTATTTTGTGGATAAAAGTCTTTTTCTTATTATTATTATTATTATTATTATTATTATTATTATTATTATTATTATTATTATTATTATTATTTTAGTTTGGGGTAATTTTGTAATTCAAAAAAATTTGTTGAGAACTCATGCATAGTTTTATTTGTATTTGCTATTGATTAACTTTTTTCTTCTCTGTGAGAAAGCTTCGTAGAAGATATGGATTTGTAAAACTGACAAATAAAATTAAATAATTGTGTAAAAAAAGATAATGAAAAAATAAAATCACGTATATGATACTCGACTTAATGTCAATTTATGGAGCATAAATAGGGAAAAAATTATTGTTTAGATGAAAATGAAATAGTAATTGATTTTTTAGGGAATAACATAGTTGTAACAAATTGTTACATAATGTAAAACAAATGATGTATTTCATTTTTCTTTTTTTAATTATGAATATTTTGGTCTATTTAACAATTTTTAATTACAAATTTGTTATTATTTTAAAGCTAAAGACAAAACTTGTTATTTTTTACAATATTGTAAATTTAGCCCATGTTTAAGTCATATTCTAGAAAAAAAAATAATTATTTATGTCAAATCAATGAGAAATGCGTGGTTAAAAAATAAGAAAAAGTTTTAGATTTGTATGTAATATTATTTTATTGAAAAATGTGTTGTTGAAATAATGTTAAATCACTATTAAAAAATATATATTTTTGAAAATAATGTGGCTCAAACAAACCATTAGTATGTAAAGTGTAAAATAGAAAAATATGATAGATAAAGTGTAATTATTTCCTATTGAGTTGTTTCAAAAATCACTGAACTTATACCATGGTCACAAACTACACACTAAACTTCATTGTGCTTCACAGTACTCACTGAACTTTACCATTTAGCCATGAGGGGTCAAGTTTTTGAGATTTTCCTCTCTCCTTTTTTTTCCTTTTTTTTTTTTTTGATAAAGTCATGTTTGGTATCGATTGAAATTTAAATTTTAATCTAAATCAAAGTTAATAATTGATTTTAATAACATATTTTATGTATTCCTTAACTTTTAAAATTTTATCAAAATTTACTAAAAATAGGACTTTAATCTCTACCAAATAGAGACAAAATCACAATAAATTTGAATTTTCTCTATTTTTTATTGCTCCATTGTATTCTCTCACTCAAGCCTTTTACCAAAATCTTAACTCTTCTAATTTTTTATAATTTGTTTATAATTTCTCTACAATTATTACATCTACCACAAATTTTCACTTTTCAATTAATTAGAACCTAAATTTGCATTTTCTCCTATCCTATTTGTGTATATAATACGTGTCTAAACTGATTATATAAAATTTAACTTATATCTAACGAATTGTGTTTATTTGACTGATTATTAGTATTGAATATTGGTTATTTATTTTTTCTTTTAATTATTTGAATTGATTGTTTGTATCAAATACACAATTTTTTAAAACATAAATATGCATTTCCTTTTGATGAGTAAAATATTTAAAAAAATATTGTTTAAATCAAATAGATGAAAATGGTTTGCAAAATATTAATGAAGAAATATTTTTGAAATGTGAATCTACATTTTTTCGGATCAAATATGAATCATTCAAAAATAAAAAAACAAAGTATTCGATTTGTACAAAATTTAAGTGTGCCCCCTAACTCAATTTCTCTGCATCCGCCCCTGCATTTAGCTCTCCATCCACCATCATCGAAAAATCCGTTTGTTGGTCGCCGACGTGGCAGACGGAATTCCTATGTGTCGTGTGACGGCAGGTAAATTTGAAATTATTGACTTTTTTACCCAGTTAACATAATCGTGGTTCTCAAAACACGATTTTGCCCTCAAAATATAAAAGAAAAAAAACGAAAAAAAAATTAAAAAACTTTCAGTCAGAAAACCCACTAGACTTTTTCCAAATCAAACCTCTCGCAAATCAATCGGTGAACTCCGCCTCTTCCAAGCATGGAGTGTCTCTTGCACGAACAGTTGAACCTACCACAGCTACATCTTGTGTTGACTCGTCGAATCTGCATTCTCCATAGACCACCATGTTTTTTCATCTATAGTCATTTCGTTGTTACAGCTTTGTGGTGGCAATGTCTCAAGTTTTTTGTGATAATGGGTTAAGAAGGTACTACTATTGTGGGCATCCGGTGCATTTGAGAACTTCTTGGATGGAGAGGAACCCCGGTCGAAGGTTTCTAGGTTGTCAATCATATGGTACGCGATATGCTTGCAATTTTTTCAACTGGGCCGACAATGCTCCAGATGATAGGTATAAGGTAGTCATAAATGGGTTGATTCGTTCAAAGAACAGGCTTGAAAAAGAAAACCAGAAATTCTGCAAATTAATGGAAGTGTACAAAATTGCATTTTCTGCCATTTTCCTCTTGGTCATAATCTAGCTAGTTGGTTGAAGTATTCATCTTACGTATTAACTTAGGTCGTTGTAATGTTAGTTGAATCTTATGCATTACAGTTGCTTGTAATTGTAGCTTTCAATTTGCGTAGTAGTATGTCTCTACAAGTGTTGTGAACATATATTAAGTTCTGTTGTAATCAACATGTGTTCGTGGAAGGATTGTTTGTTTATATAACTCAATGTGAAATTAATTATGTATGTAAAATAAACGACTTGAAGTAAAACGAAACAGAGGCTTTCATAAATATAGCAAAAATGCATATATTTGCAAAATCGAACTTGTTCATTTCAATAGTAGAAACATTCAAAACTAGAAAAGTAGCAGCAAGTGCAGTTTACAACATTATCCCAAAACAAACCATCTTTTTCCGATGTAATAAAACATATTTCCTTCAACAAAAACCACCATCTTGTCTAAAAGAGAGAACTCCTATGCAAGCACACAAACAGCATGGTAGTTGGAAAAGCAGTTCAGGTTCGGCGAGAAGTAGCAATCATCGTTTTTGCACTACGTCTGGAAGACATTCTAGCTGCCCTCGACTACGATGCTTCGGAGTCGTCCAATTCTTGAAAACTGTCCACCATTGCTTGCACAATGTATGGCCGCGAAGCTGATAAGTGTGTTTTTGCACACTTATTTACATCACAAACATGACTTAAATACAAGTAAAATGATTGAATTGTTACTTAACTTTGTCAAATTCATGCAATGTAGGAAATTCTATGGAAATAGTGGAATTCAGGAGAAAAGAGCCGAAAAAGGACCAAATTGGAGCAAAATGAAAATTCAGGGACCAAATTGCAATTATCTGAAAGTTGACCCGATGAACACATCAAGCAATTGATCAAGCCAAGCACCAATTGGAAGTTATAAGGGAACATTGGAGCAACTAGGAACAAGAGAGGAGGTCAAGGAGTGAAGGAATGAAACTTGAGGACCAAAATGACTCAAACTAGAAGTTAGCTCTACTATGCGGTCGCGAGTGAACCTCCAGGGATTAAAAATGCCATTTTTCTTATGCCTATGCGGTCACATAGGTTATCCCTATGCGGTCGCATATGTATAATTTTTCCCCGAATTTTGCAGTTTCCTTATATAATTGCAACTCCTTTGGTAACCTAATTTGGACGGGTTTAAATAGCAACAAAACATCCAGAAGCCGCACAAACGACTTGGGAGGCAAAAACATTCATCTTGGAGTGGATTTGAAGGCAAGAACAAGAATTGATGTGAGATTTACAAGATTTTTTCAAGTTTTGATAACCCGGTGATGTATTTTATTCGTACTTTGTTAGATTTCGTTATTTTTATCATGATAGGCTAGATTTTTGCAACTAGGTGATCGATGAACCATGTAATTATTATTAAACTTACTATTTCATGATTTTGAATTATTAGTTCGATGGGATATTTGAATGGATTATATTGGTTTATTTATTTCCACAATTAATGTGCACTTAATTTGTGTGAACTTGGTGGTTTAATTTTGAATTTGAGAAAATTAGATTAAACTCGACATATATAATTCATCATAGGGTCCGACAAGGGATAGAAATATACCCCTATGCCCTATGTAAATCTTTAATTGCTCACAAAAAGATTATATGCGTTCTTGTATAATTGCATCCGTCATAGAGATATAGGCTGATGATTTATGAGAATAGGTTCAATACATCTCGAGAGAGAGTATTGAATAGATTTAGGAGCATTGATTTATCAAATTCTTATTGAATTATCAAAATTGTGAAATTAGGGTTTAATTAGTAATTATTTGGGGATTCGTGATCCTAGTGCATTCGTTTTACATAGATTTTCATAAATTGACAATACATTTCATTTATTTTTCATAACATTTCGTAATTGAGTCATTCGTTAAGTGAATTTAAGTAATTAGGGTTTCATTTGAAATTAGGGTTTTTTAATTTGGGGATTTCCCCCAAATTAGGGCTTTTGATTCCAAAATTCATTTTAACTCAATTAGTTTCGGTTAAGGCTAAAATAAGTAAAATTGAACTACTCTTTCTCTGTGGGACGATACTCGGACTTCTAAAGTCCATTTTATTACTTGTCACGACCCGTACACTTGCGGTAATTTAAATCGAAAGAAATATTTCGCGAACAGAAGCTATAGCTATTGTCCGGCTACTAGATGGAGCACTCCCCTTGCTCACGGTCAGTTTTCCCTACATGATGAATTAACAAATGGTATAGCTTATTATGGAAAATCTAACAAAAACCAAACTCCAAATGAATGATATACTTACACTGGCACTCCTTCCTCTTGCATGTTCAGATTCCACCGGCTCCAATGGTGCATCAACCAACTCCTACAGTACAACATCATAACATGGTTATGTTAACCCGATTTATTTGCAGTGAAGAAAAATAAACTGGTTTGCTTACATCCAAAATGTTACAAGTTGAGGAATGGTGTCTTTTGTTGTGTCCACGAGCTCTACAAATTGAGCACATCATATGCACACGTCCAATTTTCTTTACATACGACCTTCCTTACAGGTGCACTATGACTTCCTCAGGCCCTTTTCTTCTTTTTTCTGTCTTTGCCCTCTTTTGGACACTGTCCAGTTGGGGGGGTTAATTACTTCCGCATTTACCTCCGACCGCAGCCTTAGCCCATTAATGGGGCTAAGAATATTATTGTAGCAGTTCAAATAAGACTCGGTCCTATAGCAATTATCCATATAATCCTCTGGCTCATTCCTGCACTAGCGCATGAAAGCCATTGCGTAGGGGCATGGAATGCCACTCAACTCTCATTTCCTACAAGCACATGTTCTCTCTTCTAGGTCTACCACAAAAGTTCCGTAACTACATTCCACTTGCCATTTGGCACCACCCAATAGTTGTACAATACACTCCCTCAAATTTTCAACTAACTTTTGAACCCTCTTTCTAATCTTTGGACAAAGTTGACCCACATAATTACTCATCTGGTCCTTCCTCCTCTGTAGTCTTCGCATGAAGCTCAGCTGAATGGATCCCGACATATCCAGGATCGATCCTCTAAAAGCGTCTTATTGAACCCTTCGCATCCATTGTTTAACAGTATATCACCCTTGGAATGAGTTGCAAAATGGGATTTGCTCCAGCCCTGTGCGGGTCTTTCCATCAACCAAAGAAAACCATTTTCACTAAGTTGTTGGATTTGTTGCATCCAATGTTTGAAGTCCGCAATAGTGGTTAACTTGGCAGCATGCCAAATATAGTTTTTAGTGTTTTTCCTTTGTGACTAGCAGAGAAGAAATTGGAGTACATATGTCGCACACAAAATCTATGCTCCATCTGATGTGATCCAAGATGGGCTTCAAAATTCTAGAGAATTGACGTATGTTGACGGAGGGTCGAGACCACTATTTGAGCCAAGTTAGGTGTCGATTGAGGTTGATTCAGTTGGAAAACATCATGGTCAAGTTATGGAGTTCAAAATGTGGACATTCACGTGCCAAGGAACAAGTTCTATAAAGGGCTCGATGGAAGAAATAACTTGGATCAACCGGTTGCAAACAAAGGAAACCGGGTTGCAATCTTTCAAGCTGTGCGATCGCCCAGCTTAAACACCTTGTTGTCGCACATGGGCAATCAGGTATTAAAGAGGTAGAAATCAATGCAGCCATGCGACCGCATCCTCAAGAACCATACGGCCGCACCGTAGGTTAATAAGGTAGAAACGGGCAGAATTTCCAATCTTCACGCAAGTTTCCAAATTGTTATAGGATTCTATAGTGGTAGACAATTCTGTGGTCCTTTGGTAGTTGTTTACTTTTAAATAGGTTTTTATTATTATTTAATTCCTTTTAAATGTTAGTTTTTATATTTTCCTTTTTAAATTAGGATTCTTAGAATTTTTAATTCCTTTTAATTATATACTAGTATAAGTAGAAATTTATCTTTTCATTGTAAAAAAGACTTTATTGATGAATTAATGAGAGATTTTCCTCTTCAAAGCGTTGCTTCAAAACTTTGTCTATGATGGGCAATTTTATCGAATTTATCAAGATTTAAACATCTTGTGGCGTTCAAAACATTAGGTTGAATCATTGAATTGTGTAATCAAGGGGTTTTTCCCGTCAACGTTACCGTTGGGTTTTTTTGTTCATCTTTTATTTGTTCAAATCCACAATTCAGGTGTTATTTCTTCAATCGTGTGATCAAGAGGTCTTTCATAGCAACGTTCTTGTTGGGTTGATTGGTTCACTATTTTGGGGTCAGATCCATAAACCTTGGTCATATTGGCGTTCTTGGGATTCGATTCAATATCCTGTGGGTTTGATTGCAACGTTGCTGATCGAGTTCGCATCACCACCTCTGGGAATAATTCATCAACAACATTTTGAAGCCCCTTCTAGCGATCTGTCATCAATGTCCAACCACTTCCCGTACCAATGTTAACATCTTCAGCTAGCGCCCTCATGAACCACCTCCAGGTGGGGTTGTTTTCTTTCTCAACCACGGCGTATGCAATGGGATAATTGCAGTCATTTGCATCTTGATTGACAATCGTTAACAATATTCCACTAAAACATTCCCTTAGGTGGCAACCATCCACTCTAATCACCTTCCTACAACCACTAACAAAACCTATCTTACATGCTTGAAAATATATGTATATGCCCTGAAATTTTTGGTTGAAAGTGTTAATTATGACAGTAGATCCTATATTCGTACGTAACACCTCGGCACCATACGACCACAGTTGTTGAAATTGTTGTTCAATTGTCCCATGCACTAGTTTCTTTGCATATCTTCTCATTTTCCATGCAGCGTTCCTTGTTATTTCAGTTTTGAAATCCTCCTTCACTACCGCTAATATGATCTTTGTTTTCCATTCCATATCCGCTTTGAACCTCTCAATGTAATGACGTGTCAGGAATTTATAGTTGTAGTGCCTATTATACTGGTCTCTATTGCAGTTGTGCTCATGAGAGTATGACTTCACCTGAACGGTTCTCGTGTCACCCAGCGACGATGCCCAAAATCTCCAATTGCAATCATGTTTACATATTCCTTCACCCTCCCCGGGTCATTTGCCTTAAATCTTACGTTGTATCCATTCACAGCTCCGTAGGTTCTCATAGCCTTTCCGAACTCAACCACATCTCTAACTAGCTAACCACCTTCAAAATGCGGATTACACATGTCAACCTCGGCTAAAAACTCTGAAAAATGGTAGCTAACTCCTCATCAGATACACAGTTAGCTTGAATCTCTTCAGAACTTGGGTACTCCAAGTCATCGACCGCATCCACATCTTCCTGCTAATTCTGTACTGCCTCTTCTGCTTCACCAAAATTCGTAACTAATTTTATCCCATCTATCACATTCAATTCATACAGAAGGTCATCTCCTTTGGAGTCCAATCCATTCCCACTATCAGTTGTCTGAACCAGATTCTTGCCCACCATGCGAATCTCCATGGTTTGAAGGTTTGTCATTTGCAGAGTTGTGGTGTTCTTGAAATGGGTCATAATCTGCAAATCAAAAGAAAATGATTGTATACATAGAAACAAAATTGAACATGTACAAAACAATTCTAAGAAGAAAAAAAAATCTTTGTGACCGACGACACGTGAAAATAATGAAAAGAAAACAAACAAAAATTCTTCAAAGTTACCTTCGTGTGGTCCCTCCATGTGTGCGTCCGTCAAGGGTTCAACAGGTGGCATATGCGTGGAGAACACTTCCAAGTTTGGGATTAGCCAATTAGGGTTTGTAGAGGGTTTGGGTGAAAACCAATTTGGAAGTCCAGAGATCGTTTTCAAATGGTGAGTTGCTGGGTTTGACTTGGAGAAAGTCCAGTGTGTTTTTTGATTTTGGAGATTTTTTTAAATTTTTCGTTTTTTTTTAATTTTGAGGGCAAAACTGTGTTTTGAGAAACACGATTATGCTAACCGGGAAAAAAAAATCGAAAATTTCAATTTTTACCGATCGTCACACGACACGTAGAAAGTTCGTCTGCCACATCAGCGACCAACAAACAAATTTTTTGACGGTGGTGGATGGAGAGCTAAATGGTAAAGTTCAATGAGTATCGTGAAGCATAATGAAGCTCAATCTGCAGTTCGTGACCATTGTATAAGTTCAGTAATTTTTGAAACAATTCACTCCTATATAGAAGGTATATTTTGTAAGTTTTTCTTAAAAATGTTATATTAAGAAAGAAAAGTACAGTTTATTTAAAAAATATTATTTTTCAAAACTTATTTTAAATTAAATATTTTCTCAATGAATTGATTTTGTACATGAAATTATAATTTTTTAATATTTAATAATAAATCCCGATATCCCCTTTACTTTAAAAGAGAGGATTCAACATTTACTGTTCAATTTGAGGCAGCAATTTCACATTTAATTGGTTTTGTATTATAGTTGAACTCGTTATGCATTATTCATCACAAAAAAAAGTTTTTCTAGAAGTAATAATGAAATATGGCAGCAATATTGCTGTCTTTATTGACTTTATAAAACCATTTGCTGACAGTTACTGTAACTTCACTTAAAAAATATTCTTTCACTTCGTTAGATGTTGTAGCTTCTAGAAATGAAATTAATGAGACCACTTTATGGCCTTCATTGTTGACTTACACAAGTGAGTTACTTAGTTGTCCCTTCCAAAAAAAATATTCTCGTACATCATGAGAGAGTGAGACAAAAATTGTGGCAGCAAATTGTAGGAATTTTTTTATCATGCCAGTTACTATTCGTTCAGGAAGCATTTCATTATTACCCATTTGACTGTTACATGCATGCCGATGAGCCATTCACTTTTAACCGGGTACATCAATTTTTTTTCCTTGGATAATTGATCTTGTGTTTATACCACATAATATTTTTATTATAAAAATTATCGCGAAAAATAATAAATATTAATAAATAATTAATTTTTTTTAAAGAAGAAAGAAGAGTTATACGTATTTCTTAAAACACAGGTCTGATGTACCTTTAAATATTTTCGATATTCATTTAAATCATTCAATGCATCTATGACATAGGTCTCGAAATGAGTTTCGAGAGAATATAGAAGATTTATGCATTCGACTATCGTAAAATCGTCGATAAATTTATAAAGTTAGCATGTTATCAAAATATTTAATTTTTTAAATGATGTCTCTTTTAACATTAAAAAAAATTAAAAGTTTATTAGGAAATTTTCTAAATGGCGTCAAAAATTATTGTCACGAAAAAATAATAAACATTAATAAAATAATTGATTTTTTTAAGAAAAAGACTAGTTATACGCATTTTCTTAACACACACGTTTGATGTACGTTTAACTATTTTCGATATTCATTTAGACCATTCGATATGTTTGTGATATAATTCTCGAAATGAGTTTCGAGAGAATATAGAAAATTTATGATAGATTTTTATAAAAATAAATAAATAAATCACTAATGAAAAAAAAAATTTGACAAAAAAAAAACAATAGAGCAATTCCTCGCATCACAAAGCAAATGCTCCGTGATGCGCGGAGCAATTTTGCTCCATGTTAGGCAACTTTTTTTTTTAATTTATTAATATAGATGATGTTCAGTGTCAAATTTTTTATTTTTATTTTTTTACTATGTGATTTATTTAGTTTTTTTTTTTATATAAAAATCTATCATAAGTCTTTATAAATATTCTATATTCTCTTGAAATTTATTTCGAGAACTATATAATAGATACATCAAATGATCTAAATGAATATCGAAGATAGTTAAACGTGTTAAAAAATACGTATAACTCGTCCTTTTTCTTTAAAAAAATCAATTATTTTATTAATGTTTATTGTTTTTTCGCGACAATTTTGTCAATATAATTTCCTTTTTTCCTTGGTGATTGATATATTTTTTATACAAATCTATTTTACCCTTATATAATAAGACACGGAGTATATTAAATCATGTATATTGTTTATTTTCTAAAAATGGTTGTGATAAATCAAAGTAAAACTTAACATAATATTTAAAAAAATTAATACTCAGTAAAAAAGATGTCGATTAATTTATTTGACAATATTGAATATTTTAGATGTGTATAAATTTTGGAAGATTAAATTCAAATATATCAAAATTGGGTGATTAAATAATAATCTCAACCCCATTGAAGTGACAAAATATTATATTGTGGCTCAACTTGTGTTTGGCTCCATTAAATTTTTTCTCGTTTTTCTTTCTTTTATTTTCAATCGCAGAATTTTTCATAAAATAATATTATACGTAAATAAAAAAAAACTCATTAAATCAATTGGATATCGAACAATAAAAAAAAAGATTCAACTAATTACACGATTTAATTATATTGAATATATTTATCATCAAATAAGTCCTTTATATGTAAAATAATCACTCAAACTAAAATAATATTTAATTTATGGGCTCCAATAATTTTGGTTTTTAATCTATGCATCAAGAGAACATTTATCCTATCCCTAGAAAATACATTTCAATTATAGCAACACAAAATTGAGGCCAACTAATTTTTCATCTTAATATTTTAACATTTGAAATTTTTTTATATATAAAAGAAATTCGATCGTTTTTAGAAATTTTTTTCTTATTGTTACTTTTTCCTCTCGATCAATTAATTTTTTGAATAATCTAACAAAATTTTTGATGTCATTCAGAAAATTTTCTAATAAACTTTTTTTTTTTTAATGTCAAAAGTGTGTTATATATGAATATTACATTTCTATTTATCGTTTAAAATAATTAATCAAATTTGAAAATTTATTGAGATAACTGAATAAATATTTTGACACGTTAATAATTTAATATTACCTAAAAATGACATAGCTCGTGCATTGCACGCGCAGAAAACTAGCACTAAAGAAAAGAGAGGATGGCTTATTCACTGTTCATTCTTGAAACTTCATTTCACACTTATCTTGTTACAAACCAGTTTTGCAATAGTTTACTACTTTTCACTTTTATTTTTTATTTTTACTCTTTCTCTAATCTTTCCCTGCAATGTTATGCCTCTGTTTGGTATTGATTTAAATTATATTTTAGTTTAAGTTAAACAATCAATATTAAACACGCATTTCATGGTCCAACAACTTTTCAACCATATATTTCAATTTTTTTTTTATCAAAATCTACTAAATATCTAATTTTAATTTCCACCAAACAGGTTATATATACTATATGTGAAAATACCGAAGATAAATGTAAAGGCATTCATTCGACATTCTTCCATCGTTACTTCTTCTCACTGTCCCTTTCTCTCTCTCTCATTGTTGGGTTCATGACCCAAATCCGATTGTTTTTTGGGAAAATATTGTTTCCATTATCCAATGCTCTTTTATTTGAGAAAATGTTATTTCCTTTATTCCACGCATTTTTATTTGAAAAATATTTTTCCTTTATTCCATGCATTTTTATTGAAATTTTTTTTCCTTTATTCCACATGATTTTTTTATCTTCTTTGTATTTTTGTGGTATTTTTAGGGTTTGGTGGGGTACGTCCCTATAAATACTACTCTTTTAACAAGTTTTGTATTACTAAAATATAGAATAATTGTGTAAGTACAGCTATTGTATTTGTTTTCTCTATAATAGTCAATTGAATAATATATTTCATTCCTTTGTTCTTTAGTTCTTTGCCTTGTTATCTTATTGTTTGTTTGCGATTCTATACTTCATATCGTATTATATATATTACCTCGATCCATTTTATTTCCCAACAAGTGGCACATAGCTATTGGTTGTGAATTGCTCGAGGTTTTTGTTATAGATGACAGTTATGGAGTATGAAATTCTCATTGTAGCAAGTGAAGATATGAGCTGTACTCGTGTAGATGGATTTGAATGATGTGTTGTTGGAATTTGACAAAATGGTCATAACTTGGATGATGGGGGAGAAACAACGGAATATATATTTTCCATAAACCTCATGTACCTCTTCACTTATTCCTTGGTGAATATTTTTCTTTTAAATTGTTGTCCTTACATATACAAGACGAAGAGTATTCATTGAGGACAGAAATAAATATTTTTTTTATTGTAAATCTATATTACTTCGTAATATATGTCAGCTTCTTTACGAATGCCACCTTCTCTATGCTTTTAATTTTCAAACATTATACACTTATTTTCGATGTTCTATTGCATATTAGCTAATACCACATTCTCAAATGAAAATATTGCCATCAAGAATCCAACACATTCAAAACATTAACAAAACTTTCAAAATACTCAAGCACGTGCATTGCACAGGCCAATGCTAGTTCTTAAAAAAAAAAAATCATTTAAAACCATATGAAAAGTATTTTTTATAATTTGATATTAATAGAAAGTAAAAAAGTTAGAGGCTACAGTGACGGGGCCTTTCGACAGGCCCAGTGACAAGGAGTTAAGGCTGCGTCACCTCAACTCCAAATCTGAAGGCCCTGTTTATTCCGCACCAAAAAGTTAAGAATTCATTTACAAAATTATATTGGAAGGACATGACATTGGAATCGAATTTATCCAAATTTGGTCCACAAAGAATCGACCTTTTGCTCACTTTCGCGTTTTCGTTCGGTCTCTCTTGATCCCTTTTTGCCCATCATTTCTTTGATCCCTTTTACTTCCAATTATATGGATAACACATTGATTAATTCAATCTAATTTTTTTTGGTTTTTTATTTTTTGTATCGAGGAAAAAACAGGAATCAATGTTGGTGGGGAATCTGGCTTTACTACGAGCGCGTTTGCTTCTCTCTTTTTTGAGCGAGAAAGTATAATGTTTATTTTTTCGGAATTCAATCTGTGGCAAATGATATGATATGATCTGAGTGTTCGATATTTTTAAGTACAGTTTCTTATAGATTCCCTCAATTTTTGGGGGAAAACATACTTAACATTTGAAATCTGGAACATTGGATTTCCTGGTGATTTATATGAAATTGTTCGAGATTCTGAAGAATTGAAGAAAGCGGTTTCTAATAGATAGGAGTGAAGATGAAGAGAGGCAAAGATGAGGAGAACATTATTCGGCCCATGTTTCCAAGGCTCCATGTGAATGATGCAGAAAAAGGAGGACCAAGAGCTCCTCCAAGAAACAAAATGGCCCTTTATGAGCAGCTTAGTATTCCTTCACAGAGATTTAGGCATGGAGTTTTGCCCCCCAACACCACAAATGCCATTTCCCATTCAGTACCTTCTGCTTCTTCATCAATCGATAAGACGGTTGAACCAAGAGATGATCCTGCTAATGTTATTGACCGATCAAAGGCTGGTCACATTGTGCGGCCAATGCTCTGTTCCGAGCCACAGTATTCCACTGGTGTGCATGGTAATGGGGTTTTGAGGGATCATAGTGTAGCCATGGATAAAGAAAATAATTCTACTTCGAAAAGGGATTTTCCATCAGAACATAATACGGTGCATGATGTGAGAAAAGTTATGGATTCTTGTGAAGACAGGTTGTGTTCTGAACAGAATATATCGCCTGATGATGTTGTGAGAGTGATAAATCAGAAACATTTTTTGAAAGCTAGAAGAGCTATTGTCAAGTAAGTTCTAAAGCTTATCCATAACTCTTGCTATATGGAGAATTTTGTTGGGAAAAATTGAGTGATTTGTGTATAGATTTATTTAATAATTAACACAATAAAATAATAAATACAATTCAAGAATAATATAACATAAAATATTGAAGAGATTTAGAAAAAGCTTTGGGAGTCACGTTGAGAACGCTGTCCTAAAGTTGTGTTCCTTCCCTTCGTGCGGGTTCTTTCAACACTACACGATTCCAAAATAAAACTTCCATGAGCACGACCGTAGAGAGATAAGTGAACGAGTTTCTTGTCGAATTGCCAAAATAGTATGAATATAAAATAAATTTGTAGAGAAAGCAATACTTCAACTTGTTATCTCAAATTATAGAATGACTCTTTTTTATAGTATAAACTTTAACCTCACAATAATGAGAATTATCCTAATTAAAATATAAGTTTCATAGTCCTTTAATTTTATGTTAAAACTAAAATTAAAAGATTTTAACTTGAAAGTTGAAACTTACCACAAATTATAATATGGGCTTGTTTGAGCCACATTATTTTGAAAAAAAAATACATTTTTTAATAGTAATTTGACATCATTTCAACCACACATTCTTCAATAAAATAATATTACACGCAAATATAAAATTTTTCCTTATTTTTTAACCACACATTTCCCATTGATTTGATATGAATAATGCATTTTTTCCCCTAGAATGTGGCTCAAACATGGGCTATGTATGTTACACTTTATTAATTCAATTTTGTATTAAATTGAAATTAAAATAAAACAACAAATTATTAATTTGAAAAGTTAAAACTTAAATTAAATATTTTCCAACAAATTTTAACTGAAGTTTCATGCTGATCACATTTATTATGCAAAATTCTATTTTATTTTTCTGCTGCCATAAATTGTCTTGTAATAATGTGGCCTGTTGAGAAGTAGAAGGCCTTGTTTTTGTAAGAAGACGTGCATTAACTGATATGGAGCCATAAGTAACTGATTGTTCAATTGTTCATCTTGACATATGCTAGTAGTTGTAATGATGATGTGTTGATACCACTGTTGTAAAAGACGACGCAGAAATGCCAAGCCAATTGGCTTGGCAATGCGCTCCTAAGCTCACATAATTATCTCTCTTTTTTATTTTTATTTTTTTATTTTTTTACAACTCTTCTATGTTAAAACTTAAATGTTGATTTCTTCACTTCGTCGGTTCTAAATTCAAAATAGCTGCTTGAAGCCTTGAACGAAGGAAATCTTTCAAAAATTCCTATTTATTTACTATTTAATATTTACACTTGGAACTTAACTTTTTGTTGAAGACTTTGAAAAAATGTATAAATTTCCTATAAATTTGTTTTAGATTTTTGGTAGGTATTATTTTTAATTATTAAACGATTTTTTTATTTTAAAAATTAAAATAAGAAAATGCCAACCTCGCCTAATCCATTGCTTGGTTTTTACACATTACGTCTTTTAGAACACTAGTTGATACCATGTATTTGTCTACTTAATATAAAATGTTAATATCCGGAGATAGTTGAGAGCAGGAAATTAAAGGATTGAAATATTAATGAGGATCCTCAAAGTTTTTCTCTTTTTCTTTTTGTCCCCCCTTCCCCTGGATAGGTGTTTCATACCACTTTTCCTGGTTTGCATGCTGATCATGATTTTTCAGAAAAAGTGGGACTATGTTAGAATTTGAGACCTTATGCGCTTTGGAAAGTACTTGCATCAGCCCTTGTGAAAAGACTAAAACACACTCAACAGTAAAAATAATTAATTCCATAATATTAAAATTCAGGAGCTTCTTCAAAAATGCCTAATTTTTTTATCCTAATATCATATGTTTACTCCAAATCCTCCCGTGCACAGTACTGAATTGCGCTTTTTAACCACAAGTTCTGCATCAGGCCTTTGAATTATACTCATTTCTGTAATTTATTTTCTTGATTAGTAGCTGAACTGTATTCCCATATGGAAATATGGCGGCCTTTCCATTACTCTGATTATGAGATTGGTCCATGTTTATTTTGATGCACTTGTATCTATGTTCTTTTTTGGATAAAATTATAAGCAGCTGGGCCTGAAATTATAATGTGATAAAAATGAGGGTGGATAATTGGATAGTAGTTGTGGTGTGGGTTCTATGAAATGCATGATTAAAATTAATTTTTGACTTTGACTATTAAATTATATTGTTACCCGAACTCATTATAAATTGTTTTGGAATACGTGCTTGGTCATTATAGGGGAAAAAACATTACTAATATATTGTTGCTATCTATGACTGTTATCAAATACAATTAGTGGATGAAGATCCAGCATAACTTCAAATGAACACTACGCAGAAACCTTTCACTTCTTTTAGTAATTGTGATTCCCATCCATGTCATAGTCTTTTCGATACTTGTGCTTTCACATTATTTCTTTGCTCACTTGATTGTTTTCTATGTGGCTACTAGCTGACAAATTTGTTTACTGGTTTGTTTGGGGTAAGCAATATTGTCAAGTGTGTTGTCTCCAGATCTTAAAATTTATGATATTGGATAAATTGATTTGCTGGAGGATGGGCATTAAACATCTTGTATGGTTTGAGAGCCTGATAATGTTTGTAGAGATTTGATCTATGAGAACTTACTATTAGGAAGTTTTTATACAAATTCGTTGGAGAAGGTTTGTGCTTCAGATTGGAATATCATGTTGGCTCCTCTAGTTGCACAGTAGGGAATCTGAGCAGTTTTCTGTTCCGTGGATTCTGTCTTGTTTGTCTTCTAACAACTTGTGACTGGTTTAGTTGTTGAAGTTAACAGCGAGCTTTATTTGTAGGATGTGAGGATGTTTTAGAGCATATGATTGGCTAAGCATTAAAAACTTACGTGTAAGTTAATAAGTAAGTTTTAATATAAGTTGTGTTGCACAGACACTTAAACTAGACTAGACTGGTGTGTCTGTGTTGGACACATATCCAAAGCTGACATTTCTCAGAAACCTTTCTATTGTCATTTTTCTTTCTTTTTTTTAATAATATTTTTAACTTTTAATTTTTTTAAATGATAAATAAGTACTCATATTTAAAATATTTCAAGAAGAAAAAAATTAATAACAAGTATAAACTAAATTTATGCTATATAAATGAAGAGTTTAAAGAATTTAATCAACGATCGGTGACATACTTTTTTTGAAAAATTGCGTGTCAGACGCGTGTCTGTATCAATGCATCATAGAAAATAAGTAACTTATTTTGAAAGTAAAGTTAGAGTTGCTATCAGAATAAATAATTTTTTTCTTGAATATATTATCAAAACATGTTTGGAAGTTGGAGCAAAGTAACTTTTAATAAATTTAAGAGGTGATGTAGTCTAATTTGAGAAGATGGGATATTCACATTATTTGAAAGTAGGTGGGTTTACTGTTGCAGAATCTAAGGGTTTATTCAAACTGAGCATTTTCATTTCTTCAGAGGCCCTTGATGTCATTCGGCAGTGACAGGAATTTTGCTTGATAAATCTTTGGTATTTATTGCTTCAATATATATAGAATATTACAAAGAAAATTAAGGAAATAATACAAAATCAAAAATCCCTGATTCTATAGTAACTACCAATTCTATACATGGAAGCCTCTAATTAGTGTTAAATACTCTAATACACACTCTCAAATTGATGCTGATAAGTCCACGAGCATCAATTTGTTGACTAGAAAATTATGATGGAGACGCGTTCAAGGACTTGGTGAAAATATCTGCTATCCGTTGAGCCGTGAAAACATGGGGAAGAGCAATGACGTTGGAATTATAGGCCTCCTGAATGTAATGACAATCTACTTCAATATGTTTGGTACGTTCATGATATAGTGGATTGCTGCAATTTGAATAATACTAATGTTGTCACCATGAAGGGGCGTAGGCTGTAATTGGGAAACTCCAAGTTCAACTAGCAGACCTCGCAACCACACAATCTCGGAACTTGCAGTTGACGTGGCGCGATATTCAGCCTTGGTGGAGGACTTAGAAAAACAATTGTTTCTTACATTTCCAAGAAATAAGAGCACCACCTATAAAGATACACCATCCAGTCATAGATCGACGAGAATCAAGGTAACCAGTCTAGTCAGTATTACTATAAGCAGTGAGCTCAAGAGATGTCCCCCCCCCCCGAAAAGAATAGGCCATGATGAGGAGTTCCAATAAGATATCAAATAATGCAACGGACTGCTACCAAATGGAGATGACGAGGAGTATTCATAAATTTGTTGACAGTATGCACTACAAAGGAGATATCTTAGTGAGATAGATGAGACTCTCCACCAGCTTTCAATATAGAGTAGGGTCTGAAAGAATATCGCCTTCATCTTTCGGATATTTAACATTAAGTTCCAACGGAGTATCAACTGAGGAGGCTTTAGATAAATCTGCTAATCGAATCAAGTCTTGAATATATTTGTGTTGGTTTAAGAAGATACCATGTGGGGCAGAGTGAACCTCCAAGCCAAGGAAATAAGTAAGCTGCCCAAGGTCTTTCATATAAAAAACCAAGTGAAGATGTTGCTGAAGTTTTTTAATAAGGATGTTGTCAGATCTAGAGATAATAATATCATCAACACATACTAACAAGAAAACAACTTATGAAGGAACAAAAAGGCATCGTACTGACTTTGGAGAAAGGAGAAATCCAAGAGAGTGCGGCGAAACTTATCAAATCATGCTCGAGGAGCTTGCTTAAGGCCATACAAAGATCGTTTTAGCTTACATACATAGTGAGCTGAGGGAAGAGGCATACCAGATGGAAGTTTCATATAAATTTCTTCCTTGAGATCACCCTGTAAAAATGCGTTCTTGACATCCATTTGGTGTAAAGACCAAGATCGAGATGCAGCAAGTGATAACAAGAGACGAAAAAGTAGTTATTTTAACAACGGGAGCAAATGTCTCATTGTAATCAATTCCATATTCCTGATGATTACCCAAGGCAACCAACCGAGCCTTGTAGCGTTCAAGAGAACCATCTGATCGAAGCTTCACTGAATATACCCATTTACCATCAATGGGTTTCACAGACTGTGGACAGGGCACAATATCCCAAGTTTGGTTGGCCGAGAGGGCCTCAAGTTCTGCATTCATTGCCTGCTGCCAACACTCTTGTTCCATAGCCTATCTATAGGAGGAGGGAATAGTAATTGAGTTAAGGGTAGCTGACATAGAGCTATGAGAGGAGAAACTATACCTATTTGGTGGTCGATGAACACGAGAAGAGCCATGGAGAGTGTTAGGAGGTGAATGATCATCTGGTGAAGGATCTCATGTCGTGAGTGGAAAATCATGGAGACTTGGAGGGACAGTCGTCGGAGGGAGAAGGTCGAGATCAGTGATCAGTGCTACCTGCTTTCGAGAGTAAATGAGACCGGGCTTGTATCGAGAGAATTCTGTAGGAAAGTTGGGCAAGGCAGAGCACACAGGAGGAAAAATAACAGTGTCTTGAGTAAAGAAAGATTGTTTTTCAAAGAAGACAACATTACGAGAGATCCTAAGGCAATGTGACTATATCCCAGAAAAGCACACCTAACAGATTAAGGTGTGAGTTTCGTTCTTTCATGTGATAGTAAATGAACAAAACAAACATACCCAAAAGTCCGTAAATGAGAGTATGTAGGATGATGACCAAAGAGCTTATAAAATGGAAAAACATTATTGAGAGTGGGAGATGGCAACCGATTAATGAGATGCACAGCGGTAGACAAAGCTTCAAACCAAAAACGAGAAGGAATCGAAGACTTAATTAGAAGAGCTCTAAAAATGTCAAGAAGGTCGATTCCGCCACCCCATTTTGTTAAGGAGTAGAAGGACAAGATCGCTAAGAAATAATACCCTTGGTCTGTAGGAATGTGTGAAACTCATTAGACATATATTCGCCTCCCGAATTAGATTGTAAGATCTTGATGGAGGAGGAGAATTGGTTGTCAATGAGGGCAAGTAAAGTTTGAAAAACTGAGAAAACTTCACTTTTTGCACGGAGAAAATAAACCCATGTGAAACGACTATAGTCATCAATAAAGGTAACAAAATATTTATAATGGACATGAGGTACCACAGGTGCAATACCCCATACATCACTATGAACAATGTCAAAAAGATGCAACGCATGAGAACCATGAGAAGGGAAAGGCAAAACTTGACTCTTTGCAAGTTTACATGAAGCACAATCAACAGGTATAGAAGAAATCGAAACAGGAGTTTTATTACCAAGCAAACCAAAGTTTAACAAATATTGCAATACATTAGAGTTGGGATGTCCCAATTTTTATGCTAGTCAAATATGTCAAAAATAGCAGAATAACAAACGGAAGGAAAAATTGAAACTGGCTTCGGTGTGATAGGAAATAGACGTCCCTCCTTAGGCCCCCTTCATGATCATCTTTCCGGACACTTGATCCTACACAGCACAACCAGAAGAAGAAAAGACAGTACAATTGTTATCAACAAGTTGACCAACAGAAATAAGATTAGTGGATAATTTTGGAGATACTAAAATATTAGGCAAATTATTACCATCTGCAGTATGTATATTGAGGGGTCCAATGTATGGCTTGATGTTACTAAGTAATAGAGGATCATGGGTCATATGATTAGATGCACCCGAATCTAATAACCAAGGAAAACAAGTAGTTGGCGGCTTACCTGAGACACGTAAGGTAGACAAAGCAGAAATGACCATTTGCTGGATCATCTCTGGAGTGACGGAGCTCTGGGTAGGACTAAGAGAGGCTGAAACTTGAGTGGTAGCGGCAAAATTAGAGGCTAAAGTGGTAGCGGCAATATGACCTACTCCTGGAGGGCGAATAGGACACTCCTTAATCACATGTCTAGCTTTTTTGCAATAATTGCATACCTTCTTAGGACATTGAAGAGCCATGTGACCAAATCCCTTACAACTGTAACACTGCACACCAGACATACCCCGAGACCTGTATTTCCCTTGAGCAGCATATGCAACAGGGATTGGTTCTACTTGATTCTGTTGTTGCTCTAAAGAAGCACGAGTGATAAGTCGCTGCTCTTCCCTTAATAACTCACTCAAACAGCCATCCAAAGTTGGAAGAGATTCACGGTTCATAAGACTGGATCGAATAGGTTCACATTCGGCTCGCAACTTCATGAGAAATTGATCCTTCTTTGTAACTTCATACACAACTTGTACTGCCTCCAAACTATCAGATGAAACTGAAGCATAGATGATATTCATGTACTCGGCCCACAGATTGGAGAATCTAGAATAAAACTCTTCAATAGATCGAGAATCTTGAGAAAAATTTGCCAATTCAAATTCTAATTGAAGTCGTCGAGCATTGTTGCTTTGAGTGTAGACTTTCTTCAAAAATTCCCACATAGCAGGAGAAGACTTGTAAGGCCTGAGATTAAGAGCAATCTAAGCATCAACGGATCCAATAATCCAGGTCATAATCCTGGAATCTTTGGATTTCCAGGCAAGGTACTTCTCCTTTTCCTTCTCTTGATCAGGAGGTGGAAGACTACCATCAATGTATCTCACAAATCACCTTTGCCCTTGACCAATAATTGAAAATGAAATGCCCATGAAAAATAATTCTTTCCAATAAAACGAATGCAAACAGATTCATTCTTTTCAGTTGACATGAGTGAATTGTGTATAATCCAACCAATAATCCCAATTTAACATAATAAATTTTGCCCAATCCAAAGAATTCAGGCTAATTAATAATTAATCAAAATAATAGTCTAACACACTACAAAAAATAATAGTCTGAATCAATAAAAGGTAGCTTCCAATTTAAATCAATACAAGCCCAACACAATGGCCCACTGACAAACCAAAGCAAAGACCAACCAAGAACAGACGCGATGGAAGCGACAACGCGGACGACCGAAGAAGAAAGAACTTGGACCAACCTTACAGATGCACCGCAACAACCTAAAAAATGCGCAAGAGTCTAGAAATACACCAAATTGAAAAATAAGCAGACCACCGGAGCACACTGAAGACGCCGACTATGAGAAAACCAGGTGGTGTTGATTATGAACAATCAATCGACCGCCGAAAAACCAAAAGGCGACCACCGTGATGTGATGTCTTACTATGAAGAACCAAGAACCGATTGCTGCCTGAGCAAGAAAAAACATAGCCCACACCTCGACCACATGCACGAGAGAGGTTAGGGCTCTGATACCATGACAGTAATTTTGCTCAATAAATCTTCGGTATGTATTGCTTCAATATATATAGAATATTACAAAGAAAATTAAGGAAAGAATACAAAATCAAAAATCCCTGATTCTATGGTAACTACTAATTTTATACATGGAAACCTCTAATTAGCGTTAAATACTCTAATATGCAGAAGATCACCTTTTTTGTAGCCGGACAAAATGGTGTATAGAAATTTGGGTTGAGGTGAGTTGTCTTGTGGTGGACCATTTCCTTTGTGCTTTTGATTGTTCTGGGATTCTGCCTCCAACTCTTTTTCTATTGTAGAGGATCTGGCACCTACATTTCTGGTCTGGTGTTTGGAGAGCGAAGGGCACCGGAAAATGTTTCAATTTTTGTTTCTTGACAGAGAAGCAAAGAATCTAATATATATATATATATTTTTTCATCTGAGATCAGTTGAAGTGTGGGGAAGGAGGCACATTATGTAAAGTCGTTAGTGTGGAGAAAAACTGGGTTGTGGTAGATAACCTTTTCTTGTAGATTAACTTTTTTTTTTTTTAATTGACCGCATTTAATGGATCTTTATGAAAGTAGAAAACAATGAGACGTCGATGGTTCTTCATTGACCATGTATGAATGGCTATTTTATCGATTTAAGTAATGTATTGTGTTTAGCTTTACAAGTCATCATCGTTATATCCTTAGCTTGAAAGTTATTAATGTGATCTACGTTCCCATTATGCCCTTGTTTGAGCCCCATTTTTGGGGAAGAATGAATTTCTGAATAGTGTATTGATGGAAAATATGTGGTTAAAAAATAATAAAAAGTTTTGGATTTGCATGTAATATTATTTTATTGAAGAATGTGTGGTTGAAATGATGTCAAAACGCTGTTGAAAAATGCATTTTTCCAAAAGAATGGGGCTCAAACAAGGCTATATTTGTCTTTCTTTTATATAGTGTTATAGTGTGAATCATTTAGCAGAGACTTAAGTTGCTATAAAGATTCTAGCTATATCCACATTCACAAGAAAGAAATTCCGAGAATTGATGCAATGTTGGGAGGTGGTTTTTCTTGTACATCGGGATTGTTGTTGAGCTGAGACTTTCATAAATTGACTTCCTCTTTTCTTCTTTCTGCCTTTTCAGAAATTATCGTTGTAGAAACAGTTTCTAGTGATGTTATGAGTAAACACGCATTGATATAATTCCACATAGGCAAACATCGACCACTCTTTTGCATAATGTTGCAATATTTTTTGGACTACTGAAGACTATATCTTTATAAATGTGTCTCCAAATCTAATAGTTTATGCTTTTAGGCAATGTAGTTCGATATAATATTAGAGCTGACAAAGGTTATGGGATTAAGTCTTGTCTCACCCATTTATAAAAATTATGAGACTAAAATTATGCATGTGTCAGGCCTTTGATGGAAAATAAATTTAGCCTGCATGACAAGGGTATATTGAAGACTATATTTAATAAAAAAATGTGCCTTGTCTCTAACCTTGGAAGCTTTTGGATGAGGTGGTTTTCCATTTAGAGGATCCTCTTCCTGAGAGAAGTGGCACATCTTATTCTTTGTTTCTGCGTAACATGATTCTTTCCTACTGCGTGTATTTAACCCTGTTTTTCTCATTCTTTACAGTCAACAAAGAATTTTTGCAGTTCAAGTATTCGAGTTGCATAGATTGATCAAGGTGAGAATTCAATTTAAGTAGATTTGAGCATCAATGTGGTGTAATGAAGTCTTTTTTATTTTTCTGTACCTTCTGCTTAGAAATTGATTAAGCTTTTGTGGGGGATAATCTCTCATTTGTATCAGGTTCAGAGATTGATTGCGGGGTTGCCACATATTTTGGTTGAGGACGCTTCTTATTTCAGCAAACCTGTAAAGGCTTCGCCTTCAAAGAAACTCCCATTCGACCATGTTCTTAAAGCACTTCCAGGTGTTTTCAAGAACAAAGTTGACTCCGAGAAGCCAGATTATACAGTTGAATGCTCGATCGAAAATACAGTGGGGAAGGCATCTCTCTCTCCCATGCAAAGTGGTGTGCCACCTTCAAACGGTCAACCACTTTCTAAAAATCCTCCGGCACCATCCATTAGTAATAATCCCAATGCTGGAACGTGGTGTTTCAATCCTCCACCCAGGCAACAGTGGTTAATTCCAGTGATGTCTCCTTCTGAAGGACTAGTGTACAAGCCATATCCCGGACCCGAGTTTGTGGGCCCTGTCTATGGACCTCCGGGATCAACTCCGGTGATGGGTAATCTCTCAACTCCTGCACACGGAGTCCCGACCCCACATCATCAGTATCAGTTACCTTCCTTTCCTCCGGCTGAACCTGCTAGTTACTTCCCTCCATACGGCATGCCCATGATGAATCCGGCCTTTTCAGGTTCGTCCGTGGATCAAATGAACCCCTTAGCCACACCGGATAAATTATCAGCCGAGGAAGCCAATTTCAGTGCCCAACATCAGAACTCATTTAATAATCCAAGCCAGACGAGCAAATCCCGTCCAGATGTTCCAAGGTTGCATGCATGTAAGGACGGTGAATTACAAGGTAGCACTGCAAGTAGTCCGAGTGGGAGATTGCAAGATAGTGGGGCTGGTAGCACAGTTAAAAAACAAAATGCTCGTCCACTTTTCGCTGCGTTTCGTGCTATTGACATCCCGGATTCTGGTCCTAAGCCTCCTGAGCTGGAGCACCCTGCACGAGTTATCAAGGTTGTGCCTCACAATGCCAGGTCTGCTACTGAATCTGCTGCTCGAATCTTTCAAATTATACAGGAAGAGAAAAAGGCAAGATTCGACATAGCCGGTGGATAATGAGTTGCAAGGACGCTGATTTGGTGTCTTCAATTCTGCAACTGATAATTGTTACCTGTTCTGTAGATATTGTTGGCATTATTGCATCATATCAGTTTTAGTTCATAAAAATAATACGTCCTTGGGGATATAACTTGTATGACTAAGCGTTTGACACTAAAATTAGTCATTTATTTACTATGGTCAATGGTGGAGAGATAGAATCCAAGATCCTTGTTGGATTTTGTAGTCTGTGGAGACGTGTTTGGTAAAATAAGTAGTTTTTTGTTTCCAAAAACATATTTAGATAGGATAGTTTATATGAGTCCTAAATTATTCTTAGTTTAGCCAAACATGCACAACCGGCTACATTCCAGCAGTACAGCCAAGAATTTTGATGGTATAATTTTTCTTAAGAGGTAATTATCTTTCAAATCTCCAAGCTTTTCAATCATATATAGATTATAAGAAAATCTTTAATATTGGGTAATAGGCACAATTTCGACCCCTTTCTTGTTTACACAAGCAATTCAAGACACCTCAATTCAGTTCCTGGTAAAGTTCACGAAAGAATGCTGAATGGAAAATTGGACAATACAATAGAAAATGAACTCATTTCTGAAAGCTGCTGAATTCGTATTGTTGGCTGCCTAGGTTTGAGAAGAAGTCGTCCCCGCCTGTTGATGTAGATATAAACCCGGATTTACCAAGTCCAGATCCACTACCCATGGCTCGACCCATGTTAAATGAAGTTATAGGTCCTTTGTCCTTCTCTTCTGATCCATCGGTCAACCCACCGACAATGCCAACATCTGCTAAGTTAATCTTCTTGGCTGCAAGAATGCGGTATAATACAGAAATCAAGAACTTGTCGGGATAGTTATCTAGTCATGGTATAAATACCAAACTTTTTACAAGTATTAATACTGCTAAAATATAAGCTTCTTGTGCTCTAGCCAAGCTTAAGAAGTTTGCATTTTATGGGCATGTTTGACGTAAGATTTTTTAGAATAGATTTTGTAAAAAAAGCATATTTTGGGAGAATGTGTGGTTAAAAATGTTTTTA
Organism: Olea europaea var. sylvestris; assembly: GCF_002742605.1. Classification (NCBI taxonomy): domain Eukaryota; kingdom Viridiplantae; phylum Streptophyta; class Magnoliopsida; order Lamiales; family Oleaceae; genus Olea; species Olea europaea. The sequence goes on along the minus strand of NW_019242712.1, from coordinate 42,928 downwards.
AATATAGGTACCAATCATAGGTGAAGTTCTAAAAGTAACTTATCTCGTTATTGGTGAAATATGGAAACTCGTAAGCAACTTATTTTGACACATTAATCCAAAAACTATTTTGGTAAAGGTAACCATTTTTTTATTTTTTTTTTAACTGAAGCGAGGAAAATGTAAGTTCTTCAATCATTTTTGAAGACAAGTTATTAAAAAATAACCCTACTTTTAAGCTTAGCCAAACATGAGTGAAGAAAAGCATGGTGTTGATACAATGTGCAGGTAATGCATAGTAACCGCTTCAACAAACTAAATTCTTAAAGCCAGCATGGAAAACTTACGTGCAGATATATTTAGATCAATTATTCCACGACTCAAAGAATCAGCCCATATTCCCGATTTAACTTGAAATGAATCCTTCTTGGGCACAGGCTTGGTCTCAATTGAAGTTCCATTCCCATTTGCATTGCTTCCATCATTAGAAGAGTGTTCGGTAGATGCTGTTGATATAGGTACTGTAAGAGAAGTGAATGAGCCAAATGGGTCTGAATTATCAAAATTGTTCAGTGGTACAGCAGCAAATGGATCAAATATATTAGTAGTTGCATCAGATTTTGAAGCGTTGTTGTCAGGCTGTGGGGCAGGATCAGGTGCAGCAAAGAAATCGTATGCTGCAGAAACAGCGGGAAAAGGGGCAGGCTGGGGAGTAAATAGATCAACATTGCCCTGTACAAATCGGAAAAATGTCGAGAATTAGCAGGATCAAAGCAAGTACTTGAAAGAATGAAACAGACTCAGAAATTTTAAGTACTTTAGCTAAGCCTTCAAGCTAACTGACACCCACCGTTTCCAAAAATGATACAAATAAAGAATCTGCATAAGAATATAGGGTGAAAAACACATTTGGTCACTCATTTTATTTTCATGTTATTGATGGACATTCTTTTCTCTTTTAAAGCTTGATGCTCAGCTTTCCTTTCTGTTTCAATAACATCATTAAATCAGCTTCTGAAAATTAATGGATTGACTTACGTGGCAGATTTCCACATTGCAGTTTCCGACGTCCTTCGCTACGAGGTACTATTCTTAACTTTTTATAGTGGTGGTTGACTTGGTGATGTAAATGAAACTGAAAGGAAGTTGACTGACCAAGATGGAACAAAAAATCGGTGCCCAAAATAAAAATTTACCGGAAGTTGAGTGACTAACGATGTTTTTCATCCTAAGAATATCTGACTAAGCAATCCGACTCCCAGCATGAATGGAATCAGGGAGTCAATAAAGCAGCAGCAGGAAGAGGAGAATCTCATGTGTATATCAAAACACACTAGAAATACCACCAGAAGTGATAGGAGATTCCCAAATGTGCATGTAAATGAAGTCAAAAGAAAAAAGAAGGGTAAATTCCATATGCAGTAACTAACACGGTAACTATACTTCCCACTAGTGTCAATCGTACTTCGATTTTGTCCAATTGGGTAACTACATTTCAATTTGATTTCAACTGGGTATCCGTCCAATTCCATCACGTGGACAGTTTAAAATAGATGATGTGTCAGTTAATAAATGAAGTTGCCCCTTGTTCCATGTGTGATGACCATCATTTTTTTTATTGTCAAGCAATTTATTTTTGTTAACGGAATTGCCTTGAGTTACCTTAATTAAAATCAAATTAAAGTGTAGATACCCTATTGAAATTAAATTGAAGTGCTTTAGTCGATTTAACAAAATTGAAGTACAATTACACACTACTAGAGTGGAGCATACTTACTGAGAATGGAATTTACCCAGGAAAAAAAACTACAATGACAATCAGCCATCTGATAAAAGCAATAAACATTTTCCCAGGCCCCATAAAACCCTATATTTTCTAGCCAACACTAATCAGGATCTGAATAGAGGAACATTTGGGCAGTTTCCATTCTCTCCGTACAATTTACAAACATGATTTAAATGCAAATCTTTCTTAATTCAGAGTGCACAATAGCTACCTCCAGATCATAACTTCTATGCTTCTTTTCATTGCATTGCCTGTAGCAAGCACATTTCATTGGACTAGAATGACCTCAAGTGAAACCAGTTATACTCAAACAGATAAGTGTAAATTAAATAACCCTTCGGGTAAGAAGGGAGGTGAGGATAAAAGAACCTAAAAGAAACATATCATACACTGCACCCCAAAATATAAGGAAGGAAAAATAATAACAAGAAAGAAATAAAAAGGTTCACAGAAATAATTAACGATTGACGAGATTAGCAAATCCTGGGAATGAAGCCGGTCAATAAAATGCAAAAGTTCTTATGAAGGTTTTTCTACTCGAATCACACATGAATAAAAATATTAAAAGTTATACATAGTTGTTTCTTTTTAAAAAGAAAACCCAAAATTTTACTACGATGGGTTATACGACTCTGCATTTGCATAAATGATGTGTGCAATAAAACATAAGTATTACATGGTAGTTTCCATCAGCATAACTTTTGCATCTCAGATCAAATTAAGCAAAGGCCAAACTCATTTTTGGCTGCTGGTGGAGACCTTACCTGAGGCACAGGGGCTTTCCCTGATTCCGATTGGGGTGTTGCTGATACAAAATCAGCATCAGCAAATAAATCAACCTCTGACTTATCATTGTTCAAATCAGACTGAGCAGTTGGAACAGGTACTGGTGAATCCAAAAGATCGCCGATCAAATTTTGACCAAAAAGATCCACTTGGTTACTTCCAGCAGGAGTCTCTGTTCAACAAAAATTTCAAGGAAAAGTAAATTTCAAACCATCTATAAGAAATACTTTATTAGCTTCAGTAGTCTATAAGATCACAACACTGGGATGTAGTTACTATAGCATCTCTTGCAGAAAACTCATCATGGCACTGGAACTTTTAGAGTTTAACCATGCTAAGCAGAAGGCTCGGAGCTGCTTACGAATGGCATGGATCCTTCAATAACATCATTGGAATTTTCAGTTGTGTTATCATATATAGAAGTGGTGTGTGTATCAGATATAACTGGTTTTTTTCTTTGTTGAATACCCGGTCAGTAACCAAAAGTGAGCCTTTCTGAATGTGTTAAAAATGATAATACAAGTAAAGAATACTTACTAGAATTAGTCGTCCCACGTGGATCAAAATCATCAAAATCATCATCATCATAATTATTCGACGCTACACTTGAGCTTTGTGAAGCAGCTGCAGCATTTTTATCAGGCTTGCTAGTCATTTTTGAAGTTTTTGAAGCACCAACAGCTACAGTGTCTTGATCCTTGCTGCAAAAGGTTCGCAAAATTAGGAAGGCTAAGCAGTGCACAGAAATAACTTAAAACATCCACTTGTCAATCACACATGCACTTTGCAAGTTGAGCAAGGCCCCAAAAGAGATGCTAAATTTCGGATTAGTCTCAGTCCCATAAAACAAAAACCCATCAGTACTTATTGCTCCCGAGCATAGACAACAAAACGAAATTAAGTATATTCCAGGAATACTTTTTCAGCTATCACTGGTCAACAGGCAGAAAATAAATGGAAACTTCTGAACAAAAGAGGTATCAACTACACATGCACCAATAAAGTAGTCATAGTAGTTATAATATTCATAAAAAAAAAAAAAATGTCAGTAACTATACTGCATCTTAATGGAGGTCAAAATGCATACCTGCCATAGCGAGAAGGCTCTTTCTTTGATTTGGTAGTCTTCTCAAATTTATATTCATCATATTTATCCTTCTCTTTGTAACTATCCTGAGATGTATCATCATCTTTAGTATTGCCAAAACCTCCATATCGATCACTACTCTTTCTGCTACTGCTACTAAATGATGCTGTGCCTGACTTGTACGTTATTCCAGATGATGAAAGTCCAAAGTACCTGATAAGCGATGGGTAGGTAATTAGAACACGTTCAGCGCAATAATGAAATTTATAGACTTAAATCAATCAAAAATTATTTAGATCTGGAAAAGCATGAACTTACTTTTCACGATTGGCAGAAGCTTTGTTTCTAACTTCATGAATTTTGTCTTTGTTATTTAAAAGAGCCACAATTGTTTCTGCCTTTTTTCTCACATTAATTCCAAGATCCTTTCCAGTTGGCTCAACATACTCAAAACTTGCAAGAGACTGGACAAATAAAAGGCAAAACAGGCAGAAAACAATAAGAATTAAAATAAAGTATAACAAAAATCTTGCGCAATTGAAAAAATAAAAATAAAAAGAAATTTGGCAGAAATCAATACATACAGAGATCTGGAAAGTATGCTCTATTATATCATCGACTGAACGTTCGGATCCATGTGCTACCAGATACTCTATAACAGCCAGGGCCTGTCAATAGAAGTGGTTTAGTATAATTTTCCATGATCATTTCAGAGGTTACAGAATTTTAACATGGAGAGAATCCACTAGAAGGAACATGTCAAAAAAAAAAATAATAATAATAATAAATAAAAATAAAAAATTGAAAATTCCCTTTTAAATGTTCAGCTACCAGAATACAATAGATACACAGTAGCAAAGCAATCCTTTCACTACCTTGTAGACATAACGCCAATTCTTGCCAGTTTCAGTCAATCTTGTCCAGAGAACATTCATAACCATCTGGCATTCAGTGCTGCATATATCTTAACATATGAGCTATGTGACAGCAAAGCACGTCAGCTTATTCATAAATAAAGAAGTAGAATGAAGAAAATAAAAAGTTTCATAAAAACTGCAAGCACATCAATTAAGGAGTTAAAAATTACAATTTCTTTGTGGCCTGTGCTATCTCCGCCAATGCAGTACCATGAGGACCCCAAGGTTCATCATCCGTTGCATCCAAAACCTTAGTCAATTAGAAAAAGATCGTCAATGCATATCCATGCAGAACATTCCCAAAAGGACATAGCGAACTGACATAGATACATACAGATAAAAAATAATTTAATTCTTCCATGCATACAGATCCGTGGATAAGGAATAACATTTACTGCTTGATACTTAAACATTCTGCTGAAAAACTGTACTGAACAATCTGATCACGTTTCCAAGGGAACTATGACGTGTGCAATACATAAAATTTCGATCACGCATTTAATTGGTTTTCTCTAACTAAAATCCCATTAAAAGTTGTCTTCTCTATCTGTTCTGTGTGTCTTTGCAGGCCCCAATCACCATTCCTGAAGAGTTCAAAGCACTCTCTCAGACAAGACACTTGCTCCTGTAACACCAACTTCTTTTACTTTCGGCCACAGGTAGGATGAGAGAGGAAGGGGGGATGAAATTATCGTGTCAGTTATATAAAATATCAATGGCAAGAAAACTAGAGCGGTGAGTCTTTCCATGGCACCGTTGAGCATGCGGGGACAGTTTTCAGATAAAGAATTCCTTGAATCAGTTCTAAAATGTAGCTTCAGTAAATCGGATCAAACCTAGAACTTCACCTTCTAAGAAACCAAATTCATGCTATTACCGATCCAATAGATATATTAAAAAATTACGCGTCATGATAAATACAACATTCGTCAAAATTAAGCTACCAAATATGATTTATTCTTTTCCATTACTTACCTTCTGTTCGATCTCGGGAACCTTCAACACCTTCAAATTCACCTCCCTCTTTCTGAAAAAACCCAATCACACATAAACAAATAGACAAATTATATTACTAAATCTCGAGCCAAATAATATTAGATCTAAAAAAAAAAAAAAAAAAAATCCCTTACATTTCCCGAACCGTTTGATCAAACACCTTCATGAGATCCATCCTGGATCTGCCAAAACAGAATTTATCGGGGAAAAAAAAGATATCAAAATGCTAAATGCTATGGAGAATTCAGAATAGATCCATACATTAATTGACCTGGAATAAATGATTGGAATGGTTGAGATCACTAAAAGGAATGAAAGCGAATATCCGAAATAAGCGAGAGATTAAACAGATAAATGATTTTTGGCGTTTGAAAAAATTATGTGGATGAATAATGGAGGTGAAATGAGCAGCCGTAAATCCTCGTGTTTTATTGTTGCTTCTACTTTGGCGGTTTTACCCTCTTGTTTACAATTAATTTATAAGCAATTATAGCCGCTAAATGGTGTAGCTTAAAAAATTAATAAAAAATAAGTTAAAGTTAAATATTAATTTTAATCACATATATTTTATATGATCCGATTTTTAACTACACATTTTATTAACTTTTATCAAAATTTATTAAAAAATTATTTTTAAATTAGACCAAACAAGTGAATAATATAAACAACACAAAACTGAGTTGGTGTTAGTGGTGACTAGTGTCGTGACTTAAAAAAGGCAAAACCATAAAAATTCTTTTGATACCTTTTTTTGTTTCGTTTAAATCTTCGTACATTCTTTTTAACTTGTTTATAAGTATGGTGAAATTATAATTACCTCCAATGCACTTTTAGTTAAGTTGATGTGGGTAATCGACTAACATAGTGGCATTTCGGTACTTTTGATAAATTCATTTGAAGGAATTCGTTCAGAGATACTTGATTTGCGACATGGTTGTACTCGGAAAAATACAAAAAGAAAATTAGGAATACTATTGGAATTATAAAATAATAGAAATAAACATTACAATAAATAGAGTAATAATAAAAGATGGAAAATCTTGTTGTTAATGTAGTTGCGGTATTAGAAAGAATGAAACCTGTGTTGCACACAGTTTTCTTAAAATATATTCCTCCCTCCCAATCGTGCAAGAGCATTGGTAGCGTTTGTTTTTCTTGATGAAACGGTTGAAAGTAGTTGAATAACACATCGTCACTACTTTAGATAATATAAAAGTTCTTATACTTCTATTCTATCACCGAGCTAGAAAATAATTATCTAGCTCTCAAAGTTTGGTGTGTGGAATAACTAGGATGATGGAAGTTTCAGTTCTTATTAATTTTGTATTAAAACCAAAATTTTACATTATCCATTTGAGCTATACATTATAATAGCTATCAAAACTTCGTAACCACCAATTCAATGCAAAATTAACAAAAGAATTGAAATTTGAAATCAAAATCTTCTTGTTATGATTATTTGTTCACAATTCATTTTATTTTGATTTTTTTTTCCTAACAAATCCTCATATGAATGAAGTTAATAACAATGACTGACAGACGTGATGATAGAATCTAATGGTCAAAACCTGCATAGGATAGGTATGTATTATCATTTGAACTTTCAATTGTGTAAGTAGTTCACTTTACTAGTTGATTAGCAGACATGATGTCGTTGAACTATTATGTTATTTGTGTAAACGACGACACACTACACACAGGCTTCTTCCTATCACTAATCAATTCTCATAGTTATGTTTATTTTAACCATGAACATGTCCATGGTTTTCTAAGGAATTAAGCCCTTATAATTTCCTTTTGAAACGAGCCCACTTCTTTCTTATATAGTTGATTTCTTAATTAAAAGTAATCCGCATTACTCCATTTGGATATACCGACAAGATTTAAGCTTAGCTTATCATATATTCCTTACAAGTATTACTGTTTTCATCTTAGGAATGGACTGGGATAAATTCCTACAAGGATCCAGCATGATCTTCACAGTGAAGTAGTTCATTTGAATGTAGATCTTGAGATTTCCACTCGATTAGGTAGGGTTTTCAATGTATCGGTCTATTCTTTCATAGGCTTTTACCTTACATAGTTAATGGAGATAATTTCAGTAGAGATTAGTTGTCTAATGCTATTATGTCTTGGACGAATATGTTTTGACTTACCATTACACATGTTGCTCTGTGTCCTACCAATTGTAGATTTGGCTATTACAACATATGCATATTGTAAGTACATGCTTTGATCATCTTGGAATATCTTTTAAGAAACGGTGTAGCCATTCTACTTCTTTCCCTCGTTTATCTAGTGGGATAAATTCAAATTCCATTGTAGATCTGACTATAATAGTCTGTCTGGAGTATTTCAAGATACGGTTGCGCCTCCCATCGTGAACACATATCCAATAGTAGATCTCGAGTTTTTTATATCTCATATCAAGTTTGCATCACTATATCTTTCCAGAACATGTGGATATCCTGTATAATGTACCTCGGTATTCCTAAAATTGCCTTCAAACTATTCGTACACCTACTTGGTTTACTTACTGCATAGGCTATATAAAGTCTTATACAATTCATTAAGTACATTAGACTACCAATCAATCTAGAATACTCTATTTGAGAAATATTTTTTCCTTTATTTTTTTTATAGATGTACATTTATGTCTATTGGTGTTTTGACAATACCAGTGTCATCTTTACTAAAATTTTCAAGAATATTTTCAATATAATGTGATTGATTTTAAGACAAGTTCATCTGATGTTCTACAGATCTTTATTCCTAAGATAATTTCAGTCAATCCTATGTATAGACACAACATAACATATCCATTCTCGGCGTCTTTGATATAGACACATTTATCACATTCGTTGATTTTAAATCTGCTTGCCATCATACCACAGTCGAATTTTTCATGCCATTTTTTTGGTGTTTTTTTTAAATCATACAAGGATTTTATCAGTTTATAGACTTTCTTTTCTTGTCCAGGTACAATAAAACTCTTAAGTTGTTCCATGTAGATTTCTTCATTTAAATCTTCATTCGAAAATGCAATTTTCTCATCCATTTGACGTATTTTAAAATTAAACACGGTAGCAACTGATAGTACTACTATCCTCATGAAATTTAGCGCGTGTTACCTGCTATTATTTCCAACAAAAACAGAGTAATGATCAGTGGAAGAATTATAAAAAAAAATAAAATTGGCTTGCCTTCTGACAAAAGGATTCCAACTTCGAAAATTTCAATCCATCTATTTCATAATTTCCATTAATACCCTCACTTATCACTATACCTAACTCCTCTACAACCCCACCAACCACATAAAAAATCTCAATCCAAGTTTCTCTCTCCTCAACCAGAAATCGTTCGGTCTTGTATCTGCTCGTTGATGGAGATGGTGAAACACAACCAAGAACTAAACAATATCTATTTAATTAGTAATGCGAAAAATGTTTGCAACTAAATTTTAGAGCACTGCCCAAAATATTGCTCAATTCCAACGACCAAGATGCCTAGACGAGAACTTCCATCTCCAGTAGATTTCACCAATCTAAACATTTTTTTTTCCAATTATTCATATTTTCCTTATGTTCTTGATGGTTTGCCCATACAAATTTCAAGTGTCTTACTGTCTAAAATATGCTTGATTCCTCTATAGATCCTCCACCGAAGCACACATCCGTCGATTTCGACGAAATGGACGGCTTCCTCGATCATGAGTGGAACTATCCTAATCATATGGTAACCAATACCCTTTTTCTGCAGTCTCTCTGTGCATTTTGGTTTAAGAGAATGTAATTTCGCGTGTGTAATCATCTCCCTTGTTTTCGTTTTTGCGGAACTATACAACCGTTGTCCCATCTCAACTACTGGGAGAAGACCATGTGGAACCACAGCCGAAAGAGCCGGTATGTAGAATGGAAAAATGGGTAGTGAAGGAGCATCAAATTTTCATGGCTACATGTGAATTGGCTCGCTAGAACCACATTCTGTCGCTATTAATCCAAAAGGCAAACAAGAATTGGACAATCTCCCAACTGAAATATCACTGGTAGTAAATGCGGCTCAATCACGAGATTTTGTTCGAACTACTAAATTGCACACGCGTGGAGTGTGATCGAATTGTCGGTAATCATGTGGTGGCTGATGACGAATGGTGGGATCTAAAAATCATGGTAAAAAAAAAATCTTCATTAGCATTTTTAATTTTTATTTGCCTGTCCACACAAATACCTTACCCGCTGAAGTCACGATTTTGTAGCCACTTATGTAGAAACAAATGAAACGAATCTCTACATCTACCTCAATCAATTTATCATAATTTTTAATTGGTTATTTTTATGTCCTGAAATTCTATGTTCCATAAATCAAAGCTAAAACGTATTTCATGTCAATTAATAAGTGATAGTTTCAGGTGTCCATGATTGTCTTCGTTACCTAATTCAATTTAGATTTTACAATAACTCGGGATAATTACAAATTCCAATTATGTAGAAATTCATACTGTAATAGTACTAGTAGTGAAATTTAACACATCTAGCATAGAAAAGTATGTTTTAATTGTAATTCACCTGAGATTAGAAGTGAAATAGATTTGTTATTTTTCTCCCTCTAGGCTATCTTCGCATGTTGTGGTTGATGATTCATTTGATGAAAGATTACGATTCATTTTTGTTAAGATTAAAGGGCCTATTTTTGGGGTTGTAATTTTCTCTTTTGATATTAATTAATATTGAATTTGAGGATTAGACAACTATGACAATGATTATATATACATGAGAGGTCATATGTGTGCTGCTTTGGTTTTGAGAATGTCACTTTTATGTTTTTCTTGTCTTGGAGCACTACAAGTACGATGAATTATATCGTGTTTTGTAATTGTTTGTGATAGCTACATGAACAATGGTTATTGCCATTTTTATGCAAGAGAACCCAAGTACGACAGGTTTAAAAATAAAGACATGGGAGAAATTTCGATACTAACTAATGTTGAATTTGAGGATTAAATAATTATGACAGCGATTATACATACATGAGAGGTCATACGCATGCTGCTTTGGTTTTGAGAATGTCGTTTTTATGTAGATCTTGTCTTGGAGCACAGTAAGTACCATGAATTGTATTGTGTCTTGTAATTGTTTGTGATAACTACATGAACAATGGTTATTGCCATTTTTTATATACAAGAGAATCCAAGTATGACAGGTTTAAAAATAAAGACATGGGGGAAATTTTCAATCGATACAGTCGTCTGTTTGGTGACACATTTGATTCTAGCAAGTACGCTTTCACCCCGACCAAGTTGTCACAACGTGGGTTCGACATGCACGATGATGGTGACAGTGACCAAGTCGCTAATTGTTCTCCAGTTCCTCTTGAAAGTAGTTCTTCCAGTGGCGAACTAGATATTGGCCGTTCAAATACATCGAAGGCAAGGTCAAGCAAGCGTAGTAGCAGTAAACGTAAGCCCACATCGCATTCAGAAAAAGGGTAAAAAATATGGGACACGTACGATCTCAACTTTAGTAGATCGAATGGTTGACCTGTCCGTGGAACTGTAGTCGTTTACTCAGAGAAATAGTTCAAGTGATCCTTCGATCGGCTATTGCATTGTAGAGATCGATGCATCTAGACTTGTCGATAGGACCAGTGATCTTTTCATGTTTGTTTTATTGTTCATAGAGATTCGAGGAAATAGAGATATATGGAGGACCGTCAAAGACAAGGAGACAAAGATACGTTGGTTGAAGTGGTCCTATGACGACTACAAGGAATATAAAGTCGGTTCATCACGTTGTCTGCCTTTCGATGGATTATCTAAACGGTTGGATGTTTACATTTGGTAGTTTGGTTAGTTGTTTAGGTCTTGTGTCGTTGGTTTTCGATTGTTGTCTGGTTTTAGGATATTTTTGTAACATTGCATTTCTCAGTGTGTGTCAAATTGTGTTAAACTTTTGCTGTTGGTTTGCATATGTAATTGTGTTTGAACGCTTTTTATAAATTATATGTGCATGTTATGCCCTTTACCCCTATCTCGCACTAGTACTTTGTCATGAAAAATATAAAAAGGCGATCTTTCATGTCTATCACCTTTACATAGCATGAAAATCAATTTGCATGCAACATATCTAAAAAAGGTTTGATTCCCTGCAATTGTCTATTCATGAATGAAACAACACTATTTCGGGCCAACATATATACAAGCTTACTTTGCATACTAATTCATTGAGCATGCAGTGAACTATACCAAAAATACCCTTTAAGCCATGTCCACAGTCAAGTATTGGCCTTCATTAAAGTAATAAATTTCCTTATGTGTCATCGAAAACATACATGTCACACTATCGTTTTTGACATTGCAAACTTCAACTAAACTTCGATGTGTCTGATTCGTCTGATGACGAGGTCGTCACACAACAACTCAAAGAAGACATTGAAACGTGTCTTGGATATTGTCACATTTTTCTAAACAAATGGTTTGTGACTATTTTCGTCGTCTAGACGAATCAAGATTTCGTTTTCTTTTCGTTTTCCTTTCTTTCGTGGACATTTGTTCATGCTACAGAATTTACATATCCACAAACGTGTTTTCAAGAGTTCAGAATGTATCCACGTATGTTCACTCATTTCACGCATATCCTCCATGACGAATGTGATCACTGAATTAGTGCTCATATCGATATTTATGAACAGGTTGGAATGTTTCTGTGTCCCAGCACACGGGAAGGATACAAAAAGGTACAAACACTTTTCAACTACTCGTTGCAGACGATCAGCCACCATTTCGAAGTTGTGCTTCTAGCTATTATCGCATTCATCGAATATGTTATCAAGCCTGACTCAAATGACAATCAAGGGTCGGACATCATCATCTAGATCTTGTTGAATATCCATTGTTCCAAGTTACAACAATAAAGCTATAATTTTTTACGTATTTATGTATCATTATTTCATTATTATAATGCAACATTCCTCAGATATCGAGACAATTAACAGTGTTTTACACGAGCAGGACTACATTGGAGCAATCCACGTATGTTCACTCATTTCACGCATATCCTCCATGACGAATGTGATCACTGAATTAGTGCTCATATCGATATTTATGAACATGTTGGAATGTTTCTGTGTCCCAGCACACGGGAAGGATACAAAAAGGTACAAACACTTTTCAACTACTCGTTGCAGACGATCAGCCACCATTTCGAAGTTATGCTTCTAGCTATTATCGCATTCATCGAATATGTTATCAAGCCCGACTCAAATGACAATCAAGGGTCGGACATCATCATCTAGATCTTGTTGAATATCCATTGTTCCAAGTTACAACAATAAAGCTATAATTTTTTACCTATTTATGTATCATTATTTCATTATTATAATGCAACATTCCTCAGATATCGAGACAATTAACAGTGTTTTACACGAGCAGGACTACATTGGAGCAGTTGATGGTATGTACGTGCGAACAGTATTACCCCATCACAAGCGATAGAATTTCAGAGGACGTAAAGGAGTTCCAATACAAAATATACTTGCTGCGTGCAATTTTAACCTATAATTCATGTTCGTGCTTACCGGGACCACAAGATATATGCACGACAGTCACATTTTTGCGAACGCGGTGCATAATCCTGATATTAATTTTCTCATACCTGCTCCTGGGAACTATTATCTCTTGGACTCCGAATTTCGTACACCGACCGAGTTATATGGCTTCATACAAAAGTTTGGATATTCGATATCATTTTCAAGAGTTTCATACAGTGTAGATAGGAAAATGTCAAATATTTCGAAATGCACGAGAACAGTTTAATTTCTATCACTAGTCTTGTAGGAATGTCATCGAGAGGTTATTTTGAGTATTGAAGCACTGTTGAAAATTCTTAATCGTATGCCGAGCTACTCGTTTCTTGTGTAAACAGCTGTTGTTACTGTGACAATGGCGGTGTACAGAGGCGCAATGGCAGTGCAGACGAAGCATTTCATAGAGCGAAACAGAGAAGTGACGAGGAAGTGAAGATAGACTCCCATCCGAGTAAGATAAAGTCGAAGCAGAAGATGCAATTGCCATGAAAACAACTGCGTGATTACATGGTGCACGAATTACGCTAGTGTGATATTGAAGACATCATATTACGAGACGAATGCACAGATTAATCTTTCGAAATAGTGGTGTTTTTTTTATTTGTAACGTACATGCATGATTTTCAATGATCATTGAAAAATTCGGAAGATGAATGTTGGAAGAACGCATTATCGTGATATTTATCTTTCACCCGAATAAAGCCAGTGTCAAATGGGTGGTTGAAACATTGACGTAAGAAATTGATACTAAAACCATTCGATTTCACTATTCTAAATTGAAAAAAATGTTACATTTCGTTACGGACTTGTTAACTATGTTCACGATTTTTATTAACACAAAACGAGATCATGTGAAAACGGTTCCATAAATACGAATAGCTATTTGGAAAATTCAAACATGCATCGTTAGTTAACACATCTGACATTTTGTACATAATGTAAAAGTGCATATATATATATATATATGGAAAATAATGTCACAAACAACTGTGAGGTGAAGGGATATGAGTGGGGGCCGTAATGGGAATGTAGAGTAAAAGGTGGAGTAAATTTTTCGAAAGTGGGAATCCTTGTATCAGACGAGTTTCAATTTTCTATATTTTTCTACTGTTCATTACTTTGTTTTTGTTGGAAATAAGGACAAGCAAACACAAGCTAATTCTCATCGCAACAAAATATGTATGAACATAGTCTAGATCTTCTCATTGTCTATAACTTTTAATTGCAAGTCTCATCATTTATTTATCAATTGATCCATCTGCTTCCATCTTCCTCTTGAAAATTCACTTGGATCCTAGAGGTTTACACCTGTAGGAAATATCCACCAACTTCCGAGTGTGATTTTGCAGTATGATATCAATTTCGCATTTAATGGCTTCTTTCCACAAAGGTCCTTCAGTAAAGCTTACCGCCTCTTTAAAAGTTCGAGATTCATTTTCCAGAAGATAGGTCAAAAAATTCGTACCAAAAGTTTTTTCTATCCTTACTCTTTTACTACGTCTAGTTTCATCTTGAACCTCTTCATTTTCTTCGTGTTTTTGGTCTTGATTATTTTGACTAGTACTCTCAAATGTTCGTGTTGATGAACTTGGTCCTTCTTTGGACTTACAATGAAATATATGTTCAAAGAACGATACATTTCTTAATTCCATTATCATGTTCTTGTGTATGTCTAAAATTTTAGACTCGTACACAAGGAACTGATATGTACTACTATTATGTACATAGTCAATGAAAATGCAATCAATTATTTTTGGACCAACTTTACCTTCTTAAGTGTAGTACAACTACTTTAACAAGACATCCTCACATTCGTAAGAATTCACGCGAAGCTTTATTCTTTTCCATAATTTATATCAAGTCTTATCTTCATTTTTTCGAGTACGTTATTTAAAATATAGTTTTCCGTCAAAATAGCTTCTCTCCTCATGTTTTAAGGCAAACAAAAACTTAGTAACATTGCATTCATTATCTCTTTCAAGGTACAATGCTTCCACTCAACAATTTCGTTTGAAAATTATGATATTTTCTCAATCACGAAAATATGCTAATTTTGCAAAAAATAAAATAAAATATGCCTATTTTTCAAATATGATAAAAATTAAGCTATTTCTCAACAATAGAATAACACCATGCAAATAATTTTTAGAGAAGACTAGAAGGGTCTAAGCCCAACCTCAACGGGTCTAGTCTCTTTCAAAAATATCTAGTTCCTAGGTTGGCTGGAGGGGTCACGCTTCGTCCCACTTAAAACTCAACCTCTTAAACAGAACTTCTCAGTATCGTAACTTCCAGTTTTTATCACCTTCTTCGTCCTTTAAGTCGATTCTATTTCAAGATGTTAGGAAAAACATAAAAAGGAAATTAGGAATACCGTTGTAGTTATAAAATAATGGAAAAAACGTTACAATGAATAGAGTAATAATAAAGAGAGAGAAAAAAATCTTATTTTCGTTGCAGTAGCAGCATTGGAAGAAACTGAGGCCTATGTTGCACACAATTTTCTTAAAACAGATCCGCATCATTGTGGTGCAAGAAGACTGATAGCGTATGTTTTACATGATACAATGGTTGAAAGTAATTAATTAGCACCATGTCGGTACTTTATGCACCCAAAAATGCGTACAATTATATCACCGAGTTAAAAAATAATTATTTAAGCTACTAAGAACAAGACTCTTGAAAACAAAGAAAGAATAGAGAAATTAAGAGAGAACTCAAAGAGCTCTCGAAGTTTGATATATGGAATAAGGAAGAGAATACCTCCTTATATAATACTGGGATGAAGAAGTTTTAATTTTTATTAATTTTATTTTAAAATCAAAATGTTACAATAGCTATCAGAGCAATATATTATAATAATCATCAAGACAATGTGGCCACAATTCAGTACAAAATTAATTGGATGATTAAAATATGAAATCACAAGCTTCTTATTACAATTATTCATTCACAATTCATTTTTTAAAATTTTTTTTCCTCAGCAGGTTGAATTGAGTTGAAGTTCAATGACCTAATTGAAAGCATTGTGAAGGTCCATTGAAGTATAGTGCAATTTACCCAATACTTAACTCACACTTTTGATCTCTTGCCTTTCATATTTCAATCCATGTGTAACCCTATATCTTGAAATTCATATTCAAATATTTATTTCATGGAGTCCACAATTTTTATTAATTTTTCAACTATACACTTCAACAAAATTTATTAAAATGTACTAATTTTTTTTAATGTAAACCAAATACAGTCTTAACAACACATAACACGTGTACTGTATGTTAAATATATTTGATTCATAACGAAGAAAAGAGCTTCACATATATTTTGTACAAGAAGAGTGATGAATAGCCTCTATTTGAACCCCCATTTTCTTAAAACTCATTTTTTGTTGAACTCATTTTCTATCACATATTTTTGTAAAATAATTTTGCATGTAAATTTAAATTTCTTTTTCTTACTTTTAAACTACACATTTTTCAAAAATCACTATTTCACAACTCATTTCATAAAAAATGGGGCACAAACATAGAAATCTTTTGAAAGTGTCAAAAATACCAACCCAGTTTTTCGAACTTCATCATGAAAGCTTCATTTTCTAGCACAATTCAAACAGCGCAATTACACAAAAATGATCAACCAAAGCACCAATCCATTCATTCAATAGTTGGTATCAAACTTTTAAATTATATAGACCATCCAATGTTGTATCTACAATTCTTGTTGTACAAAAATATATAAACCATCAAGAAAGTAATTGAGCAATTTAACCAAAAATTGACAACCCAAATCAAAACTTTTAACTTTGACGTCACTTCAAAAGTTTTCAATCTCAAACCAAATATTGTTCCATCGAGTTTGCTGCATTATTCATTGTCATTGTATGTACGAATGGGGTGACCCTAATATCATCTTTTTGTTCTTTGTCGGAGTGAACATTTTAATTGTAACCGAATTTATGTAATTCGGAACTAGAGATTCTTGTCCAGTTAAAAAAGGAATCAAGAATCAATTAGCTTTTGAACAGTTCTTGGTTATTGAACTACAACTATGAGTATCAGACTATGGAATCGAATTTATCATTTTTAAAAGATTTTTATTTATTTTTACATTTTATTCACACTTACCAAATGACAATAGCTAGTTTGTAAAGGCCTAAGAAGTGGCAAATTTGCAAGATCCAAGTAGTAAGTATTATAAGTAATTAGACTTATTCATTTAAACAATTGAATTATATCCTCCCTCTTTCATAGCCTCTCTTCACTGCACTTTACGCGATGTTTGGTCCGTACTTTCAATTTGATACCTTTTTCAAGAAATTCCTTAAAAATGGGGATGCATAATAATAATAATAATAATAATAATAATGATAATAATAATAATAATGATAATAATAATAATAATAATAATAATAATAATAATAATAATAATATTGCAATTGCTTATTATATTCACTTTATAAAATTTTATATGTGCACACATTTTAATTGCACTAAAAATCCTTAATTTTTACACATTATTGCACTTATGTTTCTTTTTTCCATCGCATTTTTTCCTTAACCTTCCATTAATTAGTTCATATTGTCTCTTTTGATGGTTTTGTCTAAAAATTTTGTTAGTATATTTAATCATACTTTTGTGTTTATTATTTTTTTCTTATTTACAAGAAGCAGATAATCCCTATTTGGTTTTGATAAAAATTAGATCTTTAGTAAATCTTAATAAAAATTGGTGAAATATGAAGTTGAAAAGTTGATAAAAATTATCGATTCCATAATATATACAATTGAAAAATGGAAAGTTAGCTCCTGTTTGAGTTTCACTTTCTAAAAAAAATCATTTTTAACTACACATTCTCTCGATAAAATATTTTTTTTTACGTTTTAATTCTTTTTAATTACTTTTAATTACATTTTTTTTTTAAAATTACTATTCCAATTTTTATTTTAACAAAGAGAAGGACTCAAATGGAGCCATAATAAATAATAACAATGCTATGGAAAAATTTGAGATATAAGCTTAGCCCTATTTGGTACGGATGAAAATTCAAATTTTAACTTAAGTCAAAATCAATAATTAATTTTAATTACATATTTTACGAGTCCCACAACTATTCAACCATATGTTTTATCACCTTTTATTAAAATATGATTTTTAATCCCTACCATGGACTTAACGAAAAATAAAGTTTTGATATATTTAAGGAAAATTTTTCACATCTAAGAGTTTAATTAGGACCCATTTCAAAATTAAAAAACAAGCTTTAAAACATAAAAATAAAAATGAAACATTATTAAAAGGGTGTTTGACACCCATTTTTATGGAAAAATGAATTTTAGAATAGTAGATTGATGGAGAATGTGTGGATGAAAAATGAGAAAAAGTTTTTGATTTACGTATAACATTACTTTAATAAAGAATATATGATTAAAAAGAATAGAGAGAAAAATGTATTTTAGCCCCTGTTTGATTCCCATTACTTGGTAATGAAAATGAGTGGAATAGTATTTTTTTGAAAAATGAGTGATAGAAAAAGAGGATTTTTTTTATTTACGTGTAATATTATTTTATGGAAGATTGTATGATTGAAAATAGGAGAGAGAAAAATAGAATGTAATGTAATGTAATTAAATGGGGGCAAAACGGGGGCTTAATAAAAAAAAAGAATCAAACAGGCCTTAAATTTTATTTATGAAATAATTAATTAAAAATATATGCTATTAATTAAATATATTAAAGTCACAATTCTATACACTTTGATTACAAATTATCGAATTAATTAATTACAAATTGTTTCTCAATCACAAGTCAAAATTTGTAAGTCACAAATAAGAAATATATAGGTCACAATTTATTTATCGGTAACAAAGTCAAAAATTTTATTGGTCACAATTCGTTTATCGGTCACAAATTATAAATTTTATAAGTCACAACTTATTTAACGATCATAAATTATCAAATTGGTCTCAAATTATTTCTCCATTACAACTTAACAAATTGTGAGTCACAATTACATTATTTAGGCCACACATTATTTATTAGTCACAATCGATCAATTTATTAGTTACAAACACTCTTCGGCCAACTCGATTGCCACCGTTGCTATCAACAGCACTACTACAATGATACCATCACAGCCACCATAACCAACAAGCATCCATCCACACCACCATTTGCAATACGTAGTACTAATAAAATCAACCCAACTACCACCAACACCACCTCGCTTGCCGATACCATCCCCACCCCCACCACACCACCATCTGTAATACACGATACTGATAAAATCAACCCAATTGAATAACATGAATTCGCGCTTCGAAATCAATCATCACAGCCACGCCGCTTAGATCAATAACAAGAAATCACGCTTTCAATTCAACTACCACAACGACATTGCTCAAATTAGTGCCACAGCAACGTGGCTTCTCTGTGGTGGTATGAGAAGAGAGAGAGAGCGATGTGACGTGCTTTTCGACAATGGTACAATGAATAGAGAGATAGCAGATTGGAGGGAAGAGAGATGGGAGATCGAGGGTGGTGCTGTTGCATCGCCTGCGCCGCATCGTGCTTGGCCCCTCAACGCCCTACTAGAGCATAGAGAGATGGTGAGAGAAGGGACAAATAAGAGAGAGTCAGGTGTATAGAGAAAAAAAAAGAAGAATTTGTGAAATAATTAAGATTTAAGAAGGTAGATAATAGTGGGTGGATATGTAAAATAACTTTTATAATATTATATTAATATTTTAAATTTTAATTGTATTCGATTTATAAAAAAAATTAATAACTTTAATTATTAATTGATATCTTGAAGAAACATTGTCACTGTAATTTCCAGTAAATTTAATGCAATAATGTGACGTCGTTATAAGAAAGTCTGGTCTCAATTAACCTCGCAAAAAAAATGAAAAGAGAAAAGCCATTCCTTCCCGTTGCCACCTTCTGTCAACTCCACTCCCACGTTGTCATCTCGTTCGCTCACCTCTCACTTCTCTCTCTACAATCCACCGACTCGCCTGCTAAACCCAATTTCTACCCCTTCCTCTCTCCAAAAATCCACCACAATATAAACATACACAAGCCTAGAATCCACACACAATAATCTTGTTCATCGTAATTGTATTGCGGTACCCTTAATTATTTTGGTGCTCTTTTGAGGTTTATTTTTGGCTCAATTACTGTGCAGATGCGATCAATTTTCACTTCCTTCAATTTCCGTCATCGGATGTTATGACTATTTTTGATAGTCAATGGCTCTTACCGCATTTCGTTTCACTATTTTACAGCTCACAGTATTAAATATCTTGTCAAACCCTAGCTCAGTTTTTGCTTTAGTTTCAGTATCAGGCGGTTCGGGTTCTGATTCGGATTTGGACTCGGAGTTTTTGTTGTTTCACCAGGATTATACCCCGCCGGCGCCGCCTCCTCCACCGCCCCATCCGCCGTCAGTTTCGTGCGAGCTTGATCTTGGCGGCATAGGTTCCTTGGACACCACCTGCGAGATAGCCTCCAATTTGAATTTGTCAAAGAATGTGTACATAGCAGGGAATGGTAATTTTGTTGTTTTGCCCAATATCAGTATAGACTGCTCGTTTTCAGGTTGTTACATTGCAGTTAATGTCACTGGGAACTTCACTTTGGGTGAGAATTCAGCAATATTCAGTGGCACCTTTGAATTGGCGGCGGATAATGCAAGTTTTGGGAATGGTTCTTCTGTGAATACTACGGGGTTGGCCGGTACGCCACCATCCCAGACTACTGGGACACCGCAAGGGTTTGATGGAGCAGGTGGAGGACACGGAGGCAGAGGTGCGACATGCTTTAGAGATAAAAGAAAGCCACTTGAGGACTTTTGGGGAGGGGATCCATACGAGTGGTCAAATTTGGAGAAGCCGTGGAGTTATGGGAGTAGAGGTGGGACCACAAGTCGGGAAATTGATTATGGAGGCGGTGGAGGTGGGAGGGTGATGCTAGTGATTGCAAGTCTTTTGGAGGTGAATGGAACCATTTTGGCTGATGGAGGCGATGGAGGTACCAAAGGAGGAGGTGGTTCTGGTGGTAGCATCTACATCAAGGCGCATAAGATGTAAATTTTCGCTTCTCTTGGTTGCCATTTTTCTTCATTTACATTAATTTGAGTTTCGACTGATGACCTTATTATTGCTCGGGAACACAGCTAGGCCCGAACTTGCACTCTTGGAAAAGCTAAATTTAGAATATTAAACACTATTCTATAGTTTAAGGTTTGAATGTCGAGTTGATAAATATGTTGCACTAGACTATCATGTCGCTCATTGATGCATAACTAGATGTTAACTCAAATCAAGATTTATTTGTTAATGCAGTAAATAATTATAACTTTAAACTTACTCGTTTAGAAATTGAACTAATTCGTCGCCCGTGACACTGATGTGATTAAACATCTTTTGGTCATTATGTCACCCGTTTGATTACGAAACTCTGTCCCAGTTAGCCACATGGATGATGCAATTTTAAAGGTATGGCTCATAGCTTCTGATTTTTGCTTAAAGGTTCATTGACCTATTTATGTCCCAGAACCTATGGGGGGATTGGGCCTGCAAGGTATCTGGTGTAGCTGGGTCTCCAGTGGCATACTGGTTGGCTAGATATCTGCAAGGGGGTATTCCTTCATGTTTTTTGGCTATAAGTCCCTTGGCTTTCGCTGCTTTCCATATATAAGCTGGTCTTCCACTTTCCGACTTGATGTCAGACATCACAGTCCTCTATTCATATTTCCAAGCATGCATTAATAGGGTGAGGTACTAGTCAAATGAAGGATAACTTTGTTACGAAGCACGGCTAGTCTAGTGAGCTATTTAATATTTACACATTTCCAGTGGTACCCTATTTCTCATATTTTTAATATGCTGCTTTTATATATCCTTCATGTAAAAATGGCTGAAATTACTTGACACAACTTCCTACGGTCTGACAAGATGGTCTTTTATATTTTTCACTTCTCCCATCCATTAACAATATGATTTTGTACTTTGAATGTCTTGACTGTCACGTACTCAGTGAAGCCTTGAATAATAACTCTTATCCTGTTTAGACCAATTTATTAGATTGTGGTTTTATCACATGAATTTCTCACTGTTCACAGTAAAACAGCTATTATAATTTTTTGGAAGCTTTATTTTTCTTGCAGTGGAACATTCTTGTTCACGTGGCATGCTTCTTGTTATAATATCTAATGTTCTTTTCTATTTTCTGTTTTTGAGAACTTATCCATGTGTAAATACATGCTGTTGTTTTTCTATTTTCTGCTTTTCATTTTTGTCCTTGAATCAATCGTGTGTTCTTTCTACTTCATTATCTTTGATTGGGAAAGCAAAATATTAGCAGTGTCTTTTTATGTTCTTGTCAATAAAGAATTAATGTTTTTGGTAAATTGCAGGATTGGAATTGGTAGAATAAGTGCTTGTGGTGGTGGCGGTTTTGCAGGAGGAGGAGGTGGCAGAGTTGCTGTTGATATTTATAGCAGGCACGATGAACCGGTAATAGCTGCACATGGTAGGACCTGGGACATCTATTTTACGTTTTGCATTTTTAGGTTGTAATATTTTTTGTTCTCTCTTTTTCCTTATATAACATTCCAACTGTTGATGATTGATCAGCAGTATACGTAGAACCACATATCCTTTTAGAACCTTGGTAAAAAGTAAGGAGGTTGGTTAGCTGGGCCCTCCTCACGCTTCTTGTATTTTAATTCGGTTGTAAGTTTTATTCTGCAGTTGAGTTAGTTTAGGATGCAAGCGATTTCCCTTTAATTATAGCACTTATTTTATCTCCTCGACCCCCAGCAGTCAGTTGCATATAGTTGTAATATAGTAGCCGTGTTCCAGAGTATGCCAGAGTTGATTTCATTAACTTATCGGAAATTTGTATTTTCAGTTGCAAATTGGTGATTCAAAGCAAAAGTAGGATTAGATGAGTCAAAATTGGAAAATAAATTGATTTTCCACATCTGATTATTTGGTTTTGCTGAAAGTTGAAGCAAATAGGGAATGAGTGAGATTATGATGAAGTTAGTTAGCAGACAGGTTCAGATCTGTGTCTCCACCAGGACTGCAAATGAACTGAACTGATCCTAGCTTTGAGCTTTTGGGCTTGCCAGCTTGCTCCATCTCGACTTATGATTTGCTCGAGTTCAGCTCGTGCTAGTAAATAACGTTTGAGCTTTGCTACCCTACAAATTGGACATTCAGGGCTAGCTTGCTCATGTTGGGCTGGTTTCTAATGCTTGAGTTTTCTTATAAGTTCTAATAGCAGAAGGAAATGGGGGGTGTTGTAGATCCATACCCAGCCAAAAGTTTATAACATGAATGAAGAAATTGTAAACAGACCATCAAACATCAGATTTTAGAAGTTTTGCACACCAAAACTTCTTAATCTTCTAATGCTAGAAGTGGATTATGCAAAACAAAAAGCGTAATATTTATTTATTTATTTTAAAGAAAATTTGACTTTTACTCCTCTTCTTGATGCATTCCTCATCTGCACTTTTTTATTCGTTTATGTTGCTGGCTTTTGCCTCTTCCCACCTTAGAACATTTGCGTATCAGTCCTTTTGCTTCACCAATGTTATTCCCATAGATGAAAAGTAGTCATTCCCTTAAAAGAGAACAGAGTTTAATCAGTATATCATGTGGGACAGAGTTCAAAGTCAATATATCTGCCACACATGCCATTGCGAGACATGCGCACACACACATCGATGCTAACTTCCCATGTGGTTATGGTAAGTTAATATGCCCCTTCTACTGGATGCATCATAAATGTGAAGGCAAGGTGGTAGATAAATATGTGAGAAAATGACAAAGAAAAAGGAAGTCTGCATTGAATGTGAACGGTAAGGAGCCTACACCAGTTTCAATATTCTCCATGCTGATTATCAATCACCGTTAAAAGAGAACAGAGTTTAATCAGTATATCATGTGGGACAGAGTTCAAAGTCAATATATCTGCCACACATGCCATTGCGAGACGTGCGCGCACACACATCGATGCTAACTTCCCATGTGG
Source organism: Olea europaea var. sylvestris (assembly GCF_002742605.1). Lineage (NCBI taxonomy): Eukaryota > Viridiplantae > Streptophyta > Magnoliopsida > Lamiales > Oleaceae > Olea > Olea europaea. The sequence continues at coordinate 18,753 of NW_019242712.1, read as the reverse complement.
TTATGGTAAGTTAATATGCCCCTTCTACTGGATGCATCATAAATGTGAAGGCAAGGTGGTAGATATATATGTGAGAAAATGACAAAGAAAAAGGAAGTCTGCATTGAATGTGAACGGTAAGGAGCCTACACCAGTTTCAATATTCTCCATGCTGATTATCAATCACCATCTTCTAGGACAATAGCAGCTTCTCAACCTTATTTCAATATTTTACAGTAGGTTCTTTTGAAATTTGTAACTGAAGGCAACGAAGTGTGCTCTGACACGGCCACATCATTGCATCATTGCCCATCTCACGAGAGAATAGTTGAGAATTGAAGGGATTGAGATCTGACCTTATGCATCTTATTGAATTTGTGGCTATCTGATTTTGGCTGGTAGTGGTGGGTATTGAGGGTGATGTGTAGGTGGGATGGATTATATGACAGCAGCTCGAGTTATCAAAGGGCTAGTGATACAAAGAAAGTTGATTGACTGTAAGTATTGTCCATGCGTGCATAAAGAGAAATGATGACTGAAATCTTGGGTGGTGTTCATGGGTGGAACCTCATCATGAGCTGGCGGACAATAAATATCGAGAGAGTATTAGTTGAAGTTGCTTAGATTTCCTTTGCTTCTTCTTTTGAATTTCTCCCTCGAATAGTAACTATCTTCCCTATCATGGGCGTTTTAAATTTAAAAAGATTGGGCATCTATAGAAACTCAGCTTTATGTTTGCATATCTTAGTAGTGTTGATGAACACCTGAGCCAAGCTGGGATTATTTAAGCTATCTTATTTATAAAATGAAGCATACAAGTTTGGATCATTGTGAATGAGTGAACACAGAAAAAAAAGTTTACATGTGCCGAAACATCGAGGCATTCATGAATGGCTTTGCTCATTTTGAAGCTTCATTCTCTACCTGTCCTCCTGCTTATCAATCACCCTGGTATTGAATTAACTATTATTTGTAACATGCTAATTTGGTACTGTAACTTGCTCCTCTATCTCTACTACATGCCTATTTTAAAAATATTTAGCCGTTGAAAAATTCTAGTGCTTGACACTGATATAATATATGGTGTTTTTTTGGGACCAGAAATACTAGCTATGGTAGCTTCATTCTTGTGATTTTTGCAGGAGGAAGTAGTCTTGGCTGCCCAGAGAATGCAGGTGCTGCCGGTACAGTTTATGACAATGTCCCTCGCAGCCTTATTGTCAGCAATCACAACAAATCAACAGATACAGACACACTTTTTATGGAATTTCCTCAGCTATTTTTGACAAATATCTATATTCGTAATAAGGCAAAGGCTGCTGCTCCCTTGCTGTGGAGTCGTGTCCAGGTCAGAGGACAAGATATTTGTTCCTGCCAATACACTTGCTAAATGTGTTATGTATGGAATATATATTTTTACTACGGTGAATTTTGCATGAAACATCTTTCTTAGTTTCCTGCATAAGCTGGAATTTGGTTATCCTCTTGGATTGATTTTTAAATTTCTCAATGCATTTGGTTGGATATGTTTGAAATTTTTTGTTTCTTGCCCTGCCCACAGGGGCACCTCTTGTTTTCTCCTGCCCTTTGTTATGGTAGATGTGATTGTTTTTTGTTTTTCCTTTTGATATGCATCTCTTTTACTGACAACATATCCTTTTTCTAGGGATACTTCTCTTTCCCGGAATATTAAGCACCTGTTTTTTATTTGATTTTCTTAACATTTTAATAACCAGAGGCACACAAATTTTCTTGAACGTTCTCTCTTAGATATATGTTCCTTTGCTGCAAGATATTTCCTCCATCTTTTCTACTGTCTGATGAATCTGACCCATGCACTTCCTGCTGTTTTATGATCCCATTATCTCTGTTATGCATTGCATGTATGTTTATATTCCTATTTTTCTAAATCATAGGGCTCATAATAATTCATTCATTGAAGATGAAATTGTTAGTTTGGCATGGCACAGTACCAGCAAAGATCTTTATGGGGAATAACAGCATTCACCCTTTTTTATGTTTTATCACCCAAAGAAGTACCAAAATAAGAAATAGGAGGATTAAGATGATATGCTTTCAAACTGAAATATTTAAGTCAATATAATATTCGGAACGCTTGTCTACCAAATGATGTTTTAGTTTTGTGATTTCTGTACCTCGAGTGATACCTTTGTATTTTTCGCTTAATTGAATTAATGTCTTTCCCATATGAAAATATAAATGCAATATTCTTTTTGGGATATTGGTTGCACATTTAATGAGAATGTTTGAAAAATAACATTCTTTATACCAAACTTTCATCTATGAGCACCCAGTTAACTTTGGGATAAATACTGAACAAGAGATAGAGAAACTGCATACTTTAGTATTTGTTTTAGCATTACCACTCTCTGAATTATGGATGTCTGCTTCTCACTAGTTTAGATTAGATGATCAATTTATGCGTCGAACTCTCTTGGGCATCCAACCTTAACACGTATTCTTGATTCAGGAGAAGCGATTCATATTTGTTTTGTGTGTTAATCTTTTAATGCTGGGAGACCAGCAGGTTCCTAAAAGAACCATGGTTAGCATTCCGTAATTTGATGATCTTCTCGTGTGTTTCTTCTTTATTCTTTATCACTTTTTCCTATCTATTTCTGCTCAAAGCCTTTTCCTTTTGCTCTTGCAGCTAGTCCATGGAATTGACAGCATTTTCGGAAGTTTGCGAATATCTTTCATCTAATTTTTTTCATCTTCAATAACTGATCTGAATAAAGAAAGAAAAAGATCTTACATGCCGATTTTCTATTTTTGCGTTTTTATGTATTTCCTACACTGCCAAGTCCAGTTTTGAATCTCTAATAATCGATTAGTAGCTCCTACCTAATCTTTCCTGTGATCATCACAATTGTTGCATTTGATTATGCCTTAATCTTTTGCATCAAGTTCAACTTTTGAGTAGGTACAGTGAGATCCTTCAGGCATGCTGTCAATTTTTTTTTGGTTGACATCTAGGCCACTACACGTTTTCTATTCAGTTATGTTGAGGTATAAGTTATAATTCTGCTTGTGACAATCTGATTCAACCATCTTTTATGAACTGCTATAAAGGTTCAAGGACAAATCAGCCTCTTGTGTGGTGGAGTGTTGAGCTTTGGTCTAGCACAGTATTCGACGTCGGAATTTGAATTATTGGCAGAAGAGCTGTTAATGAGTGATTCTATAATCAGAGTAAGTTGCAGTTCTCCTTATTTCCTGAAAAACATGAGTTCTTTATACATTGTTTTCATAATTCCTTTATGTAACTTGTACTGATGTCAAGAATTCTATGACTTTACAAAAACTTGTTTCATTCTCCCTTAAAATTGTCTACTTTCATGTTACATGCTTTCCCTAGCTTATGTTCATTTATAGATATATGTAGGCACATGGATCATAAAATGATATGTTTTGTTTGAACTGTACTAATTGGAATTTGGAAATTCTGGCAGGGTGGATCCAGGACTAGATTAAATATTTATTTTTATTTTAAGCTGGGCTAATATGTAAAAACAAATTCCACATAGATTAGTTTATTTATTTATTATTATTATTATTATTTTTTACATGTGGAAAAAATATATAAAGGAAAATATAAATGGGCTGGGGCTGCCTGTGCCAGCCTCTCCCTAAATATGCCACTAAATGCTGGTATATGTTCATTGAGTATTCTAAAATACACTTTGTTCCCAAGAAGGAAAAAAGTGTATGAAGAAAGACATAGGGGCTATTAGGAAAAAAGTGTATGAAGAAAGACATAGCAGCTATTTTTGTACCATTCCCTTGACACACATTAGAAAGATTTCAAGATGGCTGGCATATTCGTGCACACTCTACTCGTCACGGAACTATATACATTTGCAGGGATACTAGATTAGGAATGAAAATAAGTCATTGAGGAGGTGCATCTGGAGATTATTAGTGGGTATGACCTTTACTGAATGAGGCTATAAGAGGGGAGTTTAGACTTGGTGAAGAATAAACTTTTGCTGTGTTGATGAAATAAGCGTTTGGTGAACTTCTGCAAAATTGTTGTATGTTTCATAACTGGCATTAGTGTTTGGTAAATAGAAATGTAAAATGATAAAAATAAAATCTATAAAACTCAAAATTTATAAAATTACAAAATGAAGGCATAGGTTTTTATGTTGTTTTTTAATACATTAGATTCGCCGCAATTTGGTTTCTCAATCTATTTTTGGAATATTAATGAATGTAGGACAAAAAAATAATTTAATTAAGTAGGGTTAGAATTGGAATTCAATTTGTAGATAATTGGAGAAGCTAAAAGCAAAAATTGAAAAGCTGTCATTTTATTGCTTTTCAAATCTGCTGCTAGACGATACATATTCTTCTATAATGAGTTATTATTATTATTATTTTTTTTTTCAAATAATTTACCAAACACCTTGACAACTCCTAATTGTTGGACAATTAGAAGCTGGACTCTAAAATCAGCCTCAAATGGGGCTTAGCTGATAAGAGCTTTAATGTTTCTTATTAATCTTTATTCTCTTGATGATGGGGGAGGCATGTAACGTTGGTCAGAAGGACTAAAGTTATTATCCCCGGATTGCTGCCACCATCTTTTCGCTTGTGAAGTTCTGTTCTCATGCTTACTGGTTTCTCCGGTTGTTCTATGAATATTTTTCAATCTTGATGATCTGCAATACTTGTCTTGGATCTTGGATCTTGTTTATTCAGCTTATACATGCTGTTTGTTTCTTCACTCCAATGTGTTATTGTTTTAGTACTTTGAGTAATATATGCTTGTGTGATTGCCAGAATTGAATGTAGGCGAGAAAAAGAATTCATGAATTTATTGGAAACAAGGCTTAGTTTGTTGTTTATACTTGTCTGATCACCACATATTTTTCTAGGTTTTCGGGGCTCTTCGCATGTCAGTTAAAATGTTTTTGATGTGGAATTCAAGGATGCAAATAGATGGAGGTGGAGATGGAGATGTCGAGACATCATTGCTGGAGGCTAGCAATCTTATAGTACTGAAGGTGTGGTATTGGCCTTCTATTTCTTGCAGTATCTTGCTCTTGGGATTCTCAAGTAACTTTCTTGTCTATTTCGTTGCTCAGGAGTCATCCGTTATTCATTCAAATGCAAATCTGGGTGTTCATGGGCAAGGGTTATTAAATTTATCAGGACCAGGAGACTTCATTGAAGCACAACGTCTTGTTTTGTCATTGTTTTATAGCATAAATGTAAGTGGAAATATCTTTTAGATTTCATATTTGACTTTGTGCAACTAAGAAGGATTCTTTAGTATTACATTAACCAGCGATTTCATTTTTTAATTTTGTATATAGATGCATGAACTTTTTATTCCCTTCTGTTCTTTTTTTTTTTTAAATGCGTGTTTGGTTTTCAAGTTCATACGACTAAGCCAAAAAAGAAATTTTGTAATTCGTGCCCTGCTTACTGAAGTTTTGTTCTGTCTTTGTGCTTAAGGAAAATGGGATTTTACATGTTTGTGTTTATCTCAATAATTGGAAATTTGTTTTCCTTACAATCCTTTTTCTATTTTTCTGCCTTCCACTTTCCACGGAAAAACTACAATCTTTTTGTTTTCTGCCTTATCCAGTCTTACCAGATGATGTTAGTTGATCATCTTAATTTATATACCTTCATCTTTAAGCTTCTGGCAGTGATTTGTTATTTGAACTTTGATGGCTTCAACTTTTCTTGCTTTCTGTTTGATCAATCCCGTTTGAATGACATTGCCATACTTTCTAGCTGACCGGAATCTTTGTTCTTCTTAAATCTTCTCACATTTTCATTGCATCTCAGTGTCTTTATGTAAAATTCTTTCAACTAATTGCATTTGACAATGTTACTTTATTTGATTTTCATTTTGGTAAAAAAAAGGAAAAAAAGGAAGAAGCTCAGGTTCAATAGTTGTTTTCCATCATGCCCATAACCTTAGCTTGTTACTTGACCTGACTGTTAAATGAATATTGCTGTCACAAGCCATGTACGTGACACACTTTTAACCGTTTGTAAATGTGTCTAAAAGTATACTAAAGGGTTGTTCTTTTTGCCTCCATATCTTATGTTGTCATGAAGATTGGACCTGGTTCTGCTCTGCGCGGTCCTTCACAAAGTGCTTTGGATGATGCAGTGTAAGTTAAGATTCTCAGTTCTATCCAATTATCTGAAAGTTCCACTCTTTCCTTTGCTGATGTTTGCTTTTTTATGTTTGGTAGGACGCTAAAGCTTAACTGTGATTTACAAAATTGTCCCTTTGAACTCCTCCATCCACCTGAAGATTGCAATGTTAATTCTTCTCTGTCCTTCACCTTACAGGTCGCTGTTTGCTGATAGTAAATGTGTATTTTTCTCCTGTAGTTTTAGTTAGCTCTTAATGCTTATTATTGTCTGTAACTTTTGCTATATGGTTATGCTCTCATCAAAGTAGGTTCCATAAAAAATTTCTTATGTTTAATTACTTGTATGACCCACAGATCTGTCGAGTTGAGGATATCCTTGTACAAGGTTCCATTGAAGGATCTGTTGTTCATTTCCACAGAGCAAGAACCATCACTGTCCAGTCCTCTGGAATAATTAGCACATCTGGAATGGGTACAACTCATTTAATGTTTTAATGATATAATCACTTTACCTTTTTTTAGTAATTTGGGCAAGGCTTGACCTGGACTTGAAATCCTGGAGAATGGGCAATATGTTTTGCATTTGTTTTTATGTTCAATTAATAAAACTTCCCTTCTAATATTGAATGACTATATTAATTGGTTGAATTATATTTCTTGTTATTTTGGAACATTGGCTATGCAGGCTGCATTGGAGGTACAGGACAAGGAAAAATTTTAAGTAGTGGTATCAGCAGTGGTGCTGGGCATGGCGGTATGGGTGGAATGGGGTGTTACAATGGCAGCTGCGTTGAGGGTGGCATATCATATGGAGATGCTGATTTGCCTTGTGAACTGGGTAGTGGGAGCGGAATTAATAGTTCGGCTGGTTCAACTGCCGGTGGTGGTATTTTAGGTTAGCCCAAGTCTGCCAGCTTTTGAATCATTGTTCCTATGTCATAAGGTGGTAACTTTGCATTAGCTGATTTGGGAGTCATAGTTCAATAGTATTGTAAACTCTTTGACAGCCTTGAATTAATCGAGATCAAGTTGTGCTGTCCATTTACTATGTGGGTGCCTTGATGTTGCCCTTCTCTTTGACAAATGGAAGAGTGGAACTTGAGATAAACCATGAAAAATTAATTTTGTAACATTTTCAGTTTATCCTAGAAATGGTTGCCATAATGTGAAAAGTTGGTTTCTAGACTATTAGTATGATGGACATGCTGGTGCCATTCTGCTTGTTTAGGTGTTGAACACATATTTTCTGCACATCTCAAAACAAAAGCTTTCTAGGAAACAAGTAAATGACCTGTGTAGGCAATTATGGTGCCAGTTTTCCGAGATAGGCATCAAGATTTGTAATTTTCACTTTTTGGATGACATACTATTGCTTAGCTACTGACTTAAAATGAAAGATTTCTGGCAAGATATCTAAGTTTCAAGTATTTAATTTTTATCGTGAATTGGAATTGATTGGGGCACAATTTTGATTTAGCTGGTGCTACTATATGCTCTGTATACACAGCATGCTTTAGCTGGTCATCAATTTCATTTTATTAGGGAATTACATTTAGCTATCTTATTAGCATATAGGCATTGTAAATGTTATTAATTTCATCGTAGTTTTTCATCCTCAGCATTAAACTTGTCTGTTGATGCTTTCCTCGGCAATACTTGTGGAACGATAATTTATATCATCTTTTCCCCAATTTCCAGTTTCTTTATTGAATGCCTTTATTTT
>NW_019242712.1:0-10547 GCF_002742605.1 Olea europaea var. sylvestris | reverse complement strand
CCTCTGTTTATGCCAAATATCTCGTGAAAGTTTCTACTGCAGATATTTTCATATTCTCATTCTGTTCACATGCATTTGATTCCCATATTTCAGTCATTCAGAGTAACTAACCCTCTTCTTTATTTTCTCGCTATATTTACTTACCATGCAGTGATGGGTTCGTGGGAGCAGCCCTTGATGAGTTTATCAGTTGAAGGTTCAGTTAGAACTGATGGAGACAGTTTTAAGGAAGGTCTCCAAAAGAAGAATTTGGTCATGGATGGTCGGAATATTGGACCTGGAGGTGGATCTGGTGGAACTGTCTTGTTGTTTTTGCGTGCTCTAACTCTCAGTGAATCTGGCATTTTGTCAAGTGTCGGGGGTCATGGAAGTCCCAGTGGTGGTGGAGGTGGTGGTGGTGGAAGGATTCATTTCCACTGGTCTGACATTCCTACTGGAGACATGTATCAGCAGATTGCTAGTGTAAATGGAACCATTCATACAGGGTTAGTATTAAATAGTTCCCAAACTGATATAGTTGCTTACCAAATATTCGGGATGCAATACTCTGTGGAAGTTGACAATATGTTTTCTAATAATGACCTGCGTCTTATTATTTTCTATCATTATAGCCTTCGTATTCTTTGCACCTTTCAGTTCCAGATAATTGTTTATTCCTGGATGATCAAACTTAAAAAATTCCTTCTGATCTTTGTTATCAGCAAGAATTTTGCTAGAAAGTAACAGATATTTCAAGATAACATGGCTCCAAAGCTGATTTGTATTATGTGGAGTCATTTTTCTTGGTCTCGTTATTTGCATTTGTTCCTATGTATCAGTATTTTATGGTAAACATTTTCATTAAACAAGATTCTGCTTTTACCCTAGGGGTGGATTGGGTGGCATTCAGGGTTACACTGGAGAAAATGGAACAGTCAGTGGGAAAGCTTGTCCCAAGGGTCTTTATGGAATATTTTGCAAGGTATTTCACAATTTATTGTGCATTGATTTGAGTTTTTCTGAATACTTTCTTCTCTCCCAGTATTGTTGCTCTCATTACTCACCGGAAATCCAGGCTTCTTCCTTGAACTAGCCTTCTCCTTTGTCCTAGATTTTGCTATGTTTGAGAGGAGGATTTTGTTTTCAGTTCAAAATGTATGTCTCGATATATTTGCTTACTAACGAATTAATTTTCTTTTGTCTTTTTTATTTAATAATTCTAATTTATTTTTAATATTTAACAAATAGGTTTATTCAGTTCAGTAACTAGATTTTCGCAGGCGATGGAGCATAACATGTTTTACATAACTATTCTGCTTCCTTATTTACTAGTTTGTAATATATTTCTGCAGGAATGTCCAAGTGGTACTTATAAAAATGTTACAGGATCAGATAGCTCCCTCTGTTTTCCATGCCCAAGCTCTGAACTTCCCAGTCGTGCTGTTTACATTTATGTCCGAGGTATTTCCATTGAAGTGGCTTATGCAGCGATCTTTCCCTAATTTTAAGTCATTCTTTGAGATATTAGTCTTGTCTTTGAGGTTCTTTCATATTATTCCCCTGTTTGGGCTCCATTTTAATTTAATGCATTTTTTCTCTTTCTTCATTTTTAATTACACATTTTTCAATAAAATAATATTATGCGTACACCTAAAACTTTTCCTGTTTTCCTTACATATTAATCAAACATTCTCCAAAAATTAGTATTCCAAAATACATTTTTCTCAAAACTTCATTAAAATGGAGCCCAGACAAGGGCTATGTCTCACCAATTTATTAATGTATTCTCTCAGTATGGCTAGTTCTACGCTCTTCGATGTTAGGGTCTCACTATCCTATTTAAACATTGTCTTGTGAAATCCTTGTTTATTGCTAGTTTCTGGTTGCCCCTATCAGGTGGTATTACGGAAACACCTTGTCCTTACAAGTGCGCATCGGAGAGATATCACATGCCAAATTGCTATACAGCTCTTGAAGAGTTGATATACACATTTGGAGGACCCTGGTGGTTTGGTCTTCTGCTTTTAGGTCTTCTCATCTTGCTAGCTTTGGTCCTTAGTGTTGCAAGGATGAAGTTTATCGGGGTTGATGAGTTACCTGGCCCTGCTCCTACACAACAGGGTTCCCAAATAGATCACTCATTTCCTTTCCTGGAGTCGCTTAATGAGGTATCCTCTGAGTAACTCTGCATTGTTAATTTTATCGAGTATAGCAACATGTACTTCTGCCTTGCTGTTGTAGAATAAAAAGATTAAAATGCCAACTTCTTGTCCACAATCAGGTAATGGAAACTAACAGATTTGAGGAATCTCAGAGTCACGTGCACAGGATGTATTTTATGGGGCCAAACACATTTAGTAAACCTTGGCTTCTTCCTCATGCTCCTCCTGAACAAATAAAAGAAATTGTGTAAGTTTCATTTATTTTATATATTTTTTTAGCCCTTATTTATTTTGTTGATTGATAATATGCAATAGTTGCTTATATCATGAATCAGTAAACTTCTTGATCTGTTCCCATTTCCCGTTTGGCATCCCAGAGGGGTGGATTTTTTTTTTCTTTTCTATTTGTATCTCGTTATCGATTACACATTGCAGACTTGGGGCAAAAGTCTAAATGACATACTTAAATGGCAGATATGAGGATGCATATAATATGTTTGTCGATGAGATCAATGCTCTTGCTGCATATCAATGGTGGGAAGGATCAGTGCATAGTATTCTTTGTATTCTTGCATATCCTCTTGCATGGTCATGGCAACAATGGAGAAGGAAAGTGAAGTTACAACGGCTTCGAGAATTCGTGAGATCGGAATATGATCATGCTTGCTTACGTTCTTGCCGTTCACGAGCTCTGTACGAAGGACTAAAGGTAATCTTTCTGGGGACTATAATTAGTTGAAACATTTTATACACGCTTGTGTCAAATTTATTGAAGAAGTTCACATATTTGTTGTGGCCAAAGATCATGCGTTGATGTTTCTGTAATTTATAAAATTCCAATATGATTTTTGTCAAAAATGATGAATGTCAGTAGATCAGATTTTCCATGATCTTTATGATATCGTTCAAGTTTTACTTTCTCTTCATCCCTCTTCCTTTTCTTGTTTGGAGGTGGCCAGGTGGAGAATAAGAGTTGTTAAGAACAAAGCTAACAAAGCGGTGGATGAGTTTGTTGTTCACGTTAGATCGTGTCTCATTGTTTCTCTGATGATTTGATGCTTGGGTCTCGGAAAAAATAATATTTGAAGTCTTGCATCTCCACATATTTTATTATACATATTTGTTGCTTTTAAAAATCAGCATTACTTTTGTTGGCTTCTTAGGGCACATTTACCTCACTCTAACCACCTGAAAACTGCTTGTCATATGGTAGTTGCAATATAAACTTATTTATCTGCCTTTTCATTTTGACTCTTCTCAAAATCCTTTTCATAACACTCCGCAAGAATAATGACTCAAACAGAATTCAAAATTTTTCATGCTCATCGTTATTAATATATATGACTGTAGGTGGCGGCAACACCTGATTTAATGCTGGCATATATAGACTTTTTTCTTGGCGGTGATGAAAATAGAAGCAATCTCCCTCCTCCTCTACGTCAAAGATTTCCAATGTCTCTATTGTTCGGAGGTGATGGAAGTTACATGACTCCTTTCTCACTCCATAATGACAAAATCATCACCAACCTCATGAATCAGGTTTGTAACTTGATGCTAAGAGACAGAAGTACAACATTTGGATGAGGAAGAAAGAAAAATTTGGAAAAGCCATTCCTTTTGTGTACTTTGAATAATAAAAATTGTACTAACTTACAGTTCTACTTTCAGTCTATGCCACCTACCACATGGTTTCGCTTTGTGGCTGGTTTGAATGCACAATTACGCTCGGTACATCGTGGTTGCCTTAGAGCAAGGTTCCGCCCTGTCCTTAAATGGCTCGAGACTTTTGCAAATCCCGCTTTAAGGATTTATGATGTGCGGGTGGATCTTGCCTGGTTTCAAGCTATGAATGGTGGTTATTGTCATTATGGACTTTTGGTATATGCTGTCGAAGAAGAAATGGACTCTGCATCTTTAGTAGGTCTCAGTGGAGCTAATGAACAGCATTTGCGGTATGGTTTCTCGATAACATCAATGCAGACATACACATTGATCTGATCTTTTTAGACTATATGAAGTATAAAAACATATATGTTTATCTGATTTTGAAAGCTTTGATCTGGGCTAGAAACAAATTTATCACTTCTTTTTTTCCTTTCCTTTCAAGTTAGATGTTATGTCTTAAATGGAATCCCATATTTTAGGTGCAAGTTTACCAAGTTGCATTACTTATACAGGGAGAGAAGGAAATAGGAATAGTTGAACCAGCTTAATAAGTGAATCAGTTTGGTGGATGTGCACGTTCGTGACCATTCTTTGTTCCATATTTTAGGTGCAAGTTTGATTCCATTTTAGGTGCTACTTTACTAAGTCGCATTACTTATAAAGACAATGAGATAAGGAAATAGAATTTATTTGAACCAGCTTAGATTAGTGAATCAGTTTGGTGGATGTGCGTGTTTGTCACCGTTCTTTGTGCATGCACACTCACCCATGATATTAGTCTTTTTTCTTTTGGCTTTTTAAGTGAACAAATTGTATAGAAATTAAAATATTAAGAAGAAACATATGTTTCTAGGTTTCTGTCCACAATTCTTATCTTTATTCACACCTGTTTATTTGAAGCAGCACCGTTGATATTTTCACGAGAGAAGAGACATATCTGAGCCAAACTTGGAGAAGCACTGATGGTAATTTAAGGCACAAGGCTTACGGCAGCATTGTTGATGTTAACAATTTGAAGATGCTTGAAGAGAAAAGAGATATATTTTTTGCCCTCTCTTTTCTAATTCACAACTCTAAACCTGTTGGCCACCAGGTAATTTCTCCCTTCTCCTCTCTTCCACAGCCGAAAAAAGTAGAGAGAAGTGTTGGAACATTCCTTTCTTGGTTACACGGGTTAGGTAGCCACTGTAGGTACGTGTTTAATATTTTTCTTTCCTAAACATGCTGTCCATCTCGTGCTGCAGGATCTCGTTGGTTTGGTTGTATCTATTCTGCTTCTTGGAGATTTTAGCCTAGTCTTGCTCACATTGCTGCAGCTGTATTCACTTTCCCTGACAGATGTCTTGCTTGTTTTGTCCATTTTGCCACTTGGAATTTTACTTCCCTTCCCTGCTGGAGTCAATGCTTTATTTAGTCATGGACCAAGGCGGTCAGCAGGTCTTGCACGCCTGTATGCTTTGTGGAATGTCACGTCCCTGATAAATATTGTAAGTTAATGTATCATGTTGACAAGTTTAGTTCTAAATGTAGTAAGTACTATTTTAAGTTGTCAATGACACGTGCGTAAGATACTTTTGATGATCATTTTATTTTACTTGTATTTTATTTTCCTTTTTTTTCTCATTTCTTAATAAGAAATTTTTCGTTGAATCATGTCATTCCTTTTAATAACGATGCGCATCCTTTATGTTTTTCTAGGTTCTTTGAGTGAATTATTTGATTGTTCATTTTTAACTTGCAGAAGACTTGAATTTAATTTTAACTGCTTGCTTGGTATTTATTGGCAATATCGCAGGGTGTTGCATTCGTCTGCGGATATGTTCACTATAGTTCACAGTCAAGCAAAAAAATTCCTTACTTCCAGCCATGGAATATGTGAGGCGAATTCTGAGCTTTTCGTAGTAAAATTTGATTTTTTGGCTATTATATACTTTCTCATTGACTTCTTTCGTTTCTGTGGACACAGGGACGAAAGTGAATGGTGGATTTTTCCTTTGGCACTGCTTTTATGTAAATGTATCCAATTGCAGCTCATAAATTGGCATGTAGCAAATTTGGAGATTCAAGATCGTTCGCTGTATAGCAAGGACTTCGACTTGTTTTGGCTGTCCTGATATTTATCGAGCTAGAATAGCCCACACTAACACTTTTTCTCTTGTCGTTTATGTGTTTGTTTATTCCATAGAGTAGAGCAATTGGCAGAAAGGTAAAAAGTAGATGATAAAAAAAGAAAGGTAAAAAGTTAAAAGATATTTGTTGTGTAACTCTGTTTTCTGCAGCTGTAATAATCAATCAAGCATTGTAAATATGAACTGGGTGGGATATTCCCAGCCTTAGGACTTCAGATATATGACCGCGGTCTAGAAATGGACATAATTTAGTAATTTTGTCTCTCAGTTTTCTAGTATTTGTCACAGTTTGATGATAATCTACCTTATGTAAATTTGTCGTGGTAGTGAACATGATTGGACAGACCAATCCGAGTGTACCAAATGTGTTTTTAGCGAGTTTAACCAACATCAAGTACATGGATTAACGACGTCTGACTATTATATAGATTACACGCACTTATTTATGTTATGTTGCAAGTACTTAACGAGGTTTCGATCTTTGTCGATGTTTCAAATAGTTGACTAGAAATTATACGCACTTGCTATGTCGATCTTTTTGTAACAAATGTTTCAAATAATTAGCGTTGCTAGTTTTGCCAAACATAATGTAGATAAAGTCGTTGATTTGAATCAACCCACAAGCGACTTACTTTTTTCGATTTTTGCCGATGTTTCAAATAATTGTCTAGAAATTATAAGCACTTGCTATGTTATGTTGTAACACGTTGCGATAGGATAGATCTTGCAAATGATGAAGTTCAATGTTCATGCTTGCTTACTATGTTAAATGTCATGCATACAAACAGTCATCGATTTCAAATGANTCTTGCAAATGATGAAGTTCAATGTTCATGCTTGCTTACTATGTTAAATGTCATGCATACAAACAGTCATCGATTTCAAATGACAGGCTATTTACTTTGAAGATTTTTGTCAGTATATTGAATGGTTGTCTATAATTGCTTTTCGTAGTATAAATGTGACAATTTTAAAAACAAATTCATAGGTAGAAAGTTAGTGCTTGTTTGATAAGGATTTTGACAATTGATTTTTTGACCGTCAGAGATAAAGTGAGTCATATCTGTGAGTGAAGAATTGAAAAATGACGATTGAAATAATGAAATAACGGTCAAAATATTAATTTTAATTAGTTTAAAATATGTAACAAATAAGCTCTTAATAAATTTCGAAAGCATATATAATACATAGACTGAATATCTCTCCCTAGTTATTAAAATAATATAAGTTTTTTAATGAAAAAATTTGTGGGCCCACTACATACGCTCCGATGCAGATGTGAAATTTGAAAGATCAAATGTGACCGTTGCAGAAATGAAGACAAGAAAAAGTTCTATCTATTCTTTACAATCAAATCATATAAACCTCTCGCTATTCACCCCTCTCTGTCTCTATCTACCGACGCACACATACTAATTGTGTGAGTGTGTGTTTTTTCTCTTTCCAATGGCGATAGCAACGGAGGCTCAACAAGAACAAATGGTAAAAATGAAATGAACATTTCTTTTTGGCAATTGCTTGCAATTATAGTGCCTGTTTTGATAAACTTGATTATTATGAATGAAGAGTTACGGATTTTGTGTTGTTTTTGTTATTTCGTATTTAGATTTTCTCTTGAATGTAGAATATCATTAATGCGATTTTTAGTTTATATATATGGGTTTTTCTTTTTCCATTTTGTCCCAATTTCTTTATAATGTTTTAAAAATTAAAGGTAAATTTTATATAATGCCCTATCTAATTTCATAATTGGAATTAAGTTTTGGGGGATCGGGATATGATGTTAGACGTTGGTTGTTATGGTATAATTTAAATTGGAAACTGAAGACAATCAATTCAAATTGGTGGCAACTTCTCAAGATCCCAATTCCATGATAGGGTTCTGGACGGACATTTTCTTCTGACAAGAATATTGTTTCATAATAGTTTATTTATTTTTCCACGTGTTAGAGAAACAGAAAAAAAAAATACTGAAATTTTGGAGTGAAGTGTACACATTTGGCTTCCTGTTATTGTACTTTGTAGATTCTGACTTTTGGTATTATTTCAATTCCTCTTTTTTATCTACTTAATCACTTTTTTTTTTGTAGAGATCTTCAGAAAGCACAGCAGCAGAGAAGAAGAGGTGGAATCTCAATGACTTCGATATAGGAAAGCCTCTAGGTAGAGGAAAGTTTGGACATGTTTACCTCGCAAGGGAAAAGCGGGTCTGTGTTTTCCACTCATTCGAATTGTGTAAATTTTTTACTCTTCGACATAGTGTTTCTGTGTTTTGAAAAAGAGGTCTGATTTGAAGCTTACAGGACGAGAGCTGATTTAAAGAGAGAGAAGATTTATTGATCTCGATTAAATTTAAAGAAAACAGACTTACATGAATGTTCATATCATGCAAACATACCATCGTTTCGAACCTTGTCTATCAAGTTTTACACCTAAAAACTCCTATGTAGCGCTAACTTTAATTGTGGGTAAAGAAGACATTAAAGCTTAACTTCAATCTCCTTGCCATTCAATGATATGTTTTGTTTTTTTCCTTCAAACAGAGTAATCAGATTGTAGCGCTGAAGGTGTTGTTCAAGAGCCAACTGAAACAGTCCCAGGTTGAGCATCAGCTACGCCGTGAAGTCGAAATACAGAGCCATCTTCGACATCCTAACATACTACGACTCTATGGTTATTTTTATGATCAGGTGTGTTCGAGTTTGTTTGGTTTATATGTTAAGAGGAAAGTTTTACATTGGACTTATCTGTAACAAAATAATTGTAGAAACGAGTTTATTTAATTTTGGAGTATGCTGCCAAGGGAGAACTATATAAGGAGCTGCAAAAATGTAAATATTTTAGCGAAAGACGCGCTTCTACTGTAAGTCCTCTCGCTGTTTCCAGTGCTCTTCCTCCTTAAACTCATCTATGCATCTTTATTTTTTAATATTCTTACGACATTTTTTTGAGCTTATAGGAAGACTGACTAGAAGTCATTATTTGTTTTATGGGATGTGAACAGCATGTTGCATCATTAGCTAGAGCACTCATTTACTGTCATGGAAAGCACGTGATTCATAGAGATATTAAGCCAGAGAACCTTTTGGTTGGAGCACAGGTATTTAGCGGCATTTACTTGTTAGTCGAAATGTTTCTTAGTGAAAGTACTATAGATTTTCTGCTCAATATGTCTCTGTTCTGAATTGTCAGGGTGAGCTCAAAATTGCAGATTTTGGTTGGTCAGTTCACACATTTAACCGCAGGCGAACAATGTGTGGCACACTGGATTATCTTCCACCGGAGATGGGTATGCTTATCTTTCTTATTTGATTTTGATTGTCGAATATTACATTTACGAATTATTCATTCACACGTATCAAATTCGTTACGATAAATAACCATGAATATCCATTTTTTTCTGTGTGGCTATTACTTAATGACGAAAGGTCAAATGTTAAACTTGCAGTTGAAAGTGTGGAGCATGACGCAAATGTGGACATCTGGAGTCTTGGTGTCCTGTGCTACGAGTTTCTATATGGGGTGCCCCCGTTTGAAGCAAAAGAGCACTCAGACACGTATAGAAGGTAAATGTTGCTATCTTTTATTGGGGTTTTCATGGATTAAAGAAACTGAATAATCAAACAAATAACAAACTCAATGTTTACGTGGAAAAACCCCACCATGTAGGAAAAATGTAAGCAGAAATCCGAAAAGTCCACTATCACCAAAAATAGAGAGTAACATTTTTCCAAGATTTATGTCCCAAGTCGAGAGATATATTACATCTAACAATTACTGCTTAGAACTTTCACATGTAATGTTGCTGCTTTCTTTTTATGAACAAATCTTTTTATCCTTCTTCCTTGTGAATAACTCAAGTACTTGTATTAAGGGAATAAATAAATTAAACAACATAGCAATTTTGATCAACCAAATGCCCAGAAATAATGTTTCCAACAAACAGGAGCTTATATTAAAATCAACTTAGAAGTTTCCCTACCTGAGGAGTCATTTTATTGTTGGCCTGTGCTTGACGTCTCACGAACCTATAATTTGGCGCCCCTGTTCATCCAGGGCCCATGTTGCCCTGGACGTGTGGTTTTATCCTTTATTGTTTCTCAACATTCTTTATCAGAATAGATAAAAATCTTCACAATGCATACACACCGACTATATGATGAATGTCGGGTGCATAGGGCAAGATCTTTTCTCGAGCCTAAATGACCACTGTGAGGTGAGGCAACTGGCTTTCTCCCTTTCAATATACTTTGCTTGTGATTACAATAATCTTCTTGTAATACCTCATAATAAAGGATCCTATCTCGGACTTCTAATTTAGAATACTTCTATTTGGTTGTTCCTCCTCCATTTCACCACCTTCACACACTAACCCAAGCTCTGACTTCTGCAGGATTGTCCACGTGGATCTAAAATTCCCTTCAAAACCTTTTGTCTCGTCAGCTGCAAAAGATCTCATTAGCCAGGTAATTATTGTTCATACTTTTCAGTTTAATCAATGAGCTTTGGCTCTACTTCACTTTCTTTATCTTGTCTTCCCCATTTATGATGCACAGATGCTTGTCAAGGACTCTTCACAACGTCTGCCTCTCCACAAGGTTCTTGAGCATCC
>NW_019242711.1:0-1631 GCF_002742605.1 Olea europaea var. sylvestris | reverse complement strand
ATTCCAATTGATTTAGACTAGTAATTCGCCAAAAATGAACAAACTCGAAGTTATCATGAAATCAAAAACCACTTTTCATTAGCCAGATTCCAATTGAATTAGACTAGCAATTCTCCAAAAATGAAAACTCGGAGTTATCATTAAACCAGAAACAACTTTTCATTAGCTCGATTCCAATCGAATTAGACTACTAATTCGCCAAAACGAACAAACTGGAAGTTATCATGAAATCAAAAACCATTTTTCATTGGCTCGATTCCAATCGAATTGGACTAGCAATTCGACAAAATGAACAAATCTGAAGTTATCATGAAATCAAAAATCACTTTTCATTGGCTCGATTCCAATCGATTTAGAATAGTAATTCGCCAAAAATGAACAAACTCGAAGCTATCATGAAATCAAAAACCCCTTTACATTGGCTCAATTCCAATCAAATTAGACTAGCAATTCGCCACAACGAACAAACCCGAAGTTATCATGAAATCAAAAGACACTTTTCCCTAGCTCGATTCCAATCGATTTAGACTAGCAATTCGCAAAAAATGAACAAACGCAAAGTTATCATGAAATCAAAAACCACTTTTCAATTGCTTGATTCCAATCAAATTATACTATCAATTCGCTAAAAGGAACCAAGTCGAAGTTATCATGAAATGAAAAATAACTTTTCATTGGCTCGATTCCATTCGAATTAGACTAGCAATTCGCCAAAAAAGAACAAACCCAAAGTATCATGAAATGAAAAACCGCTTTTCATTGGCTCGATTCCAATCGAATTAGACTAGCAATTCGATAAAAACGAGCAAACCCGAAGTTATCATCAAATGAAAAAACACTTTTCATTGCCACAATCCCAATCGATTTAGACTAGCAATTAGGCAAAAAAGAACAAACTCGAAATTATCACGAATTAAAAACCACTTTTCATTCGCTCGATTTCATTCGAATGAGACTAGCAATTCGACAAAAACAAACAAACCCGAAGTTATCATGAAATGAAAAACCACTTTTCGTTGACTCGATTCCAATCGATTTAGACTAGCAATTCGCAAAAAATGAACATAGCCGAAGTTATCATGAAATCAAAAACCACTTTTCATTGGCTCGATTCCAATCGAATTTGACTAGTAATTCGTCAAAAACAAACAAACTCAAGTTATCATGAAATCAAAAGCAACTTTACATTGGCTCGATTCCAATCAAATTAGACTAGTATTTCGCCAAAAATGAACAAACCCGAAGTTATCATGAAACCAAAAACCACTTTTCATTGGCTCAATTCCAATAAAATTAGACTAGCAATTTGTTAAAAACGAACAAATCCGAAGTTATCATGAAATCAAAAACCACTTTTCATTAGCCAGATTCCAATCGAATTAAACGAACAAACCTGAAGATATCATGAAATCAAAAGCCACTTTTCAATGGCTCGATTCCAACCGATTTAGACTAGCAATTCGCTAAAAATGAACAAACCCGAAGTTATCGTGAAATCAAAAACCACTTTTCTTTGGCTCGATTCCAATCGAATTATACTAGCAATTCGCCAAAAACAAACAAACCGAAAGTTATCATGAAATGAGAAACCACTTTTAATTGGCTCGATTCCATTCGAATTAGACTACCAA
>NW_019242710.1:0-1631 GCF_002742605.1 Olea europaea var. sylvestris | reverse complement strand
TGTCCGTTTTGGGCCCATAAGTACTTTTTGGAAATTTAGCGACCGTTTTGGATTGAACTCACCACTTCGTCGTGACGTACGAGTGATTTTTGGCGATTTTTCTAAAGAATGAGCACTTACATATTTAAAATGCTTGGAGAGTCGGCGGACTAAGAATTGAGCTTAACTTTTGCACATGGTGTCCGTTTTGGGCCCATAAGTACTTTTTGGAAATGTAGCGACCGTTTTGGATTGAACTCACCTCTTCTTCGTGTCGGCCATTTTTCAAAAGAATGAGCAGTTGCATATTTAGAACGCTTGGATTGTCGGCGTACGAAGAATTGAGCGTAATTTTTGTACACGTGTCCATTTTGGGCCCTTAAGTACTTTTTGGAAATGTAGCGACCGTTTTGGATTGAACACACAACTTCATCGTGACGTATGAGGGATTTTGGCAATTTTTCAAAAGAATGAGCACTTGCATATTTAGAATGCTTGGAGAGTCGGCGGACGAAGAATTGAGCGCAACTTTTGCACGCGGTCTCCATTTTAGGCCCATAAGAACTTTTTGGAAGTGTAGTGACCATTTTGGATTGAACTCACCACTTCATCGTGACGTATGAGGGATTTCGGCCATTTTTTGAAAGAATGAGCACTTACATATTTGGAACGCTTGGATTGTCGGCGCACGAAGAATTGAACGTAACTTTTGCATACGATGTCCGTTTTGGGCCCATAAGTAATTTTTGGAAATGTAGCGACCGTTTTGGATTGAACTCACCACTTCATCGTGACGTACGAGGGATTTTGGCAGTTTTTCGAAAGAATGAGCGCTTGTATATTTGGAACGCTTGGATTGTCTGTGTACGAAGAATTGAGCATAACTTTTGCACATGGTGTCCGTTTTGGGCCCATAAGTACTTTTTCGAAATGTAGCGACCGTTCTGGACTGAACTCACCACTTTGTCGTGACATATGAGGGATTTCGGCCATTTTTTAAAAGAATGAGCATTTGCATATTTGGAACGCTTGGATTGTCTGCGTACGAAGAATTGAGCGTAACTTTTGCACACGTGTCCATTTTGGGCCCTTAAGTACTTTTTGGAAATATAGCGACCGTTTTGGATTGAACACACAACTTCATCGTGACGTACGAGGGATTTTGGCCATTTTTTGAAAGAATGAGCACTTGCATAATTGGAACGCTTGGATTGTCAGTGTACGAAGAATTGAGCGTAACTTTTGCACACGGTGTCCGTTTTGGGCCCATAAGTACTTTTTGGAAATGTAGCGACCGTTTTGGATTGAACACACAACTTCATCATGACGTATGAGGGATTTCGGCCATTTTTCAAAAGAATGAGCACTGGCACATTTAGAACGCTTGGAGAGTCGACGAACGAAGAATTGAGCGTAACTTTTGCACAAGGTGTCCGTTTTGGGCCCATAAGTACTTTTTGAAAATGTAGCAACCGTTTTGGATTGAACTCACCACTTCATCGTGACGTACGAGGGATTTTGGCCATTTTTCGAAAGAATGAGCGCTTGTATATTTAGAACGCTTGGCGGGTCGACGGACGAAGAATTGAGCGTAACTTTTGCACACGGTGTCCGTTTTGGTCCCATAAGAACTTTTTGGAAATGTAGCGACC
>NW_019242709.1:0-1631 GCF_002742605.1 Olea europaea var. sylvestris | reverse complement strand
GAAAGGAAAAAACATTCTTTTTTATGAACGTCTCCCAAAATATCATGATTAATGAGAGACGAATTTAAAAATTTTATATGAGTGCTTTATACTTTAAAATTAGTACTCCAAAGGCTTTTATAAAAGTTTCTGGAAGTCATTAAAATTTGAATACCCCAAGATTTATAAGACTTTAAAATGTTTTAATTGAATACATCATAATTTTTAAAGATTTTTCAAAAACCTGTAAAAGTCTGAATTGAATAAACCGTGATTTTAGAAACTTCTTAAAAGTCTATAAAAATCTCAGTTGAATACATTAATATTTCTAGAGTCTTAAAAAGTCTTAATTGAATACCTCAAAACTTTTTAAATCCCAAAAGTCATTCAAAATCCCAATTGAATACAACTCCTATGTTTATGTTGAGCCTTGAAATGAAATTTGGGAACCAATAAGCAATTCACGGAGTGTACCATGCAAGCAAGGGAAATAAAATACAAAAGGCTCGCATAGAGCCTATGAACAATTTTTCTAATCCAGATTCTTAACTAAATTAGTTATTATCAGTGTTCTAAAAAACTCTTCTAAGGTCGAAGCTGAAAAAAAACACCTTGCTTCATTATGGACACTTTCTTTTTTCAATTTCTAAACGGTTGAATTTTTTCCTTCATTTCTTTTGTCTTTTGTAGATGTGCTTTATTAATTTTTTTTTTAAATCTTTTATTTGACTTGAGCTTATTATTATTTTAAGAAAGGAAACTTTTCATTTGACTTCAATTTCAAGTACTAAAAAGATTTTATTTACACAAAAGTTAAAAATGACTTTATCTAAATAGTTAAATAAGATTTAAGTTTTGGTATTATCTACATTATATAATTATAATTTGGATACTCATTATATTACAAACTCTAAAAGCATGTATGAAGCTCCTATTAAGTAGGATTTGTCTAGTTGAAAATTAAAACTATGAAAAATATTTTAATTTTTGCATTTCGAAAATTTGAAAATTATATAATTAGCTAATGATAAGGGTTATTAAATAAATATTGTATTTTATAATTTTAGATGTTTAATATATATTATTTTAATAATTAAATAATTTTTAAAATGATTAAAAATTTAAAATAATAATATAAATAAGAAAACACTTTTTTATTCCTGAGCCTCGCCTAGGATCGCTTAGGCTCGTAAGACTTGAAGTTTTGACTTCACGCCTACCCATGCTTTACGTTTTTTAAAATACTAGTTATTATAGAGTCGATCAAGGAAAATAGAAAATTACAGAGAAGACAAGAAAGAAATTGACCGGAGATTTGAATATATAAGACCATTAATTATGGAGAAATATAGGTAGAATCATTCATTTGACTTTTTGTATTGAATAATGCTATTTATTCTGATTGAGATTATAACTACCAATATATATGATGTTAGGTGATGAACTAAATAATCAAATGTGAAATTAAATTACTCATTTAATTGTACTTATCATTTAATGTCATACTAGTGTCACGTAGAATCGATTAATCTAGTGTGACTAAATAGCATTACTTTTTTGTACTTTGCAAAATTCTGTTACATATACTTTAAAATTATTATTTTTGTAAATTCCTTTTTAAATTAAATAATGTTGCACATGAAATTTATTTC
>NW_019242708.1:0-1632 GCF_002742605.1 Olea europaea var. sylvestris | reverse complement strand
GCGCGATTTTTGTTTCCGATCAACCAGTCAAATTTCTACCAGCTTTGACACCGTCGCGAAAAATGACTAAAATTGCCCAGGCGTGATTTTTTTTTCGATCGACCAGCCAAATTTCAGCCCGTTTCGACGTCGTCGCGAAAAATGACGAAATTGCCCCGGCGTGATTTTTGTTTCCGATCAACCAGCCAAATTTCAGCCCGTTTTTGCCCCGGTACGATTTTTCTTTCCGATCAACCAGCCAAATTTCAGTCCGTTTAGACACCGTCGCGAGAAATTACGAAATTGCCCCGGGGGTATTTTTGTTTCCGATCAAACAGCCAAATTTCAGCCCGTTTCGACACCGTCGCGAAAAATGACGAAATTGCCCCGGCGCGATTTTTGTTTCCACTCAACCAGCCAAATTTCAGCCCGTTTCGACGCCGTCGCGAAAAATGACGAAATTGCCCCGGCGCGATTTTTGTTTCCACTCAACCAGCCAAATTTCAGCCCGTTTCGACGCCGTCGCGAAAAATGACGAAATTGCCCCGGCGCGATTTTTGTTTCCACTCAACCAGCCAAATTTCAGCCCGTTTCGACGCCGTCGCGAAAAATGACGAAATTGCCCCGGCGCGATTTTTGTTTCCACTCAACCAGCCAAATTTCAGCCCGTTTCGACGCCGTCGCGAAAAATGACGAAATTGCCCCGGCGCGATTTTTGTTTCCACTCAACCAGCCAAATTTCAGCCCGTTTCGACGCCGTCGCGAAAAATGACGAAATTGCCCCGGCTCGATTTTTGTTTCCGATTAACCAGTCCAATTTCAGCCAGTTTCGACACCGTCGTGAAAACGACTAAAATTGCACCGACGCAATTTTTGATCCCGATCAACCAGTCAAATTTCAGCCCGTTTCGACACCGTCGCGAAAAATGACGAAATTGCCCCGGCGCGATTTTTGTTTCCGATCAACCAGTCAAATTTCAGCCCGTTTCGACACCGTCGCGAAAACGACTAAAATTGCCCCGACGCGATTTTTGATCCCGATCAACCAGTCAAATTTCAGCCCGTTTCGACACCGTCGCGAAAACGACTAAAATTGCCCCGACGCGATTTTTGATCCCGATCAACCAGTCAAATTTCAGCCCGTTTCGACACCGTCGCGAAAACGACTAAAATTGCCCCGACGCGATTTTTGATCCCGATCAACCAGTCAAATTTCAGCCCGTTTCGACACCGTCGCGAAAACGACTAAAATTGCCCCGACGCGATTTTTGATCCCGATCAACCAGTCAAATTTCAGCCCGTTTCGACACCGTCGCGAAAACGACTAAAATTGCCCCGACGCGATTTTTGATCCCGATCAACCAGTCAAATTTCAGCCCGTTTCGACACCGTCGCGAAAACGACTAAAATTGCCCCGACGCGATTTTTGATCCCGATCAACCAGTCAAATTTCAGCCCGTTTCGACGCCGTCGCGAAAAATGACGAAATTGCCCCGGCGCGATTTTTGTTTCCGATTAACCAGTCCAATTTCAGCCAGTTTCAACACCGTCGCGAAAACGACTAAAATTACCCCGACGCGATTTTTGATCCCGATCAACCAGTCAAATTTCAGCCAGTTTCAACACCGTCGCGAAAAATGACGAAATTGCCCC